>NC_048436.1:9763902-9856992 GCF_004353265.1 Vitis riparia
GAGGAGGCACATAAACAAACCTACATTAAACAATATATAAAAACATATTATTAATATAAGTGATATCATTAAACGATAATAAAATAAAATAAAATAAAACTTGAAAAGTTGAATAAATAACATATCTAACCTTACAATATGACGTTGTAGTAACCAAGACTCATCAATGTAATGCACAATGATAGCCATGTAACCTTTCTTTTGATTAGATGTCCATATATCAATTGTGATAGTCATTCTAGTTTCAAGCTTTTCCAAGTAGCTACTCATTTTCCATTTCTCAAACTCATAAATCTTCATTATGTCATCCTTAATTGTATTACGGGAAACCATCTTAAACAAAGATTGAAGGCTACTAGCAAAATATCTAAAGCCTGCATGGTCAACAATTAAAAAAGGGTACTTATGCAATATAATTGCACGTGCAAGCTTCTCTCTTAAGATATCTTGATCAAATGTGAAACCACCAATTTGCACTTTTCCATAGCCTTTTCTCTCTACTGCTAATAATTGTTGTTTAATATCAACATTTCTCCATTTGATGCACCTATCTAAATGTACATGTAAATGTTTAGTCCCATTCTTACTATCGGCCTTGAGATTTGATTTACAATGCTTACAAATAGCATAATCTTATCCATCTACTATGACTTTCTCAAAATCATTCCAAACAACCAAAGTCAGCTTTCTTTTTTTACATGTCAATGATCCATCAATAGTTGAAGTACTACCTGTAGCTGGATTAGAACTAGTACTTGGCATGGAAAAAATTTTCTCTCCTTCTGATGTCATTTTGCTGAATCCTTAGGATATTCTGAAATAGTTTGAAACCAATTTAGCCACAATAAAATTCTATTTGTATGTTTCTAGAAAATGAATAATATGTTTCAAGAAGTTGTTTAGAAAAAAAAACTTTAGGGTTTTCATCTATGAAAAAACAACATGAAATTAGATTGTTCTCTTAAAACAACTTGTTTCTGCAAAAACATGAACACCAAAATTGAACCCTAAAATAATGAAAATCTCATAAATCATCATTCTTATTCTTACAAACCCCAAAAATCAATTTATATGTGGATGAAAGTGATTTGGACAAGGTGAAAATTGATGTCAGAAACATGAACAATAAGAGCCAAAGACGAAAATTGATTCAGCTGATATTTATGATAAAATGCATATAAGACAAAGACCAAGAATGCAAATAAATAACAAATCTACTAATAAAAATTTGAAAAAACCTCAAACCCATAAGCTAAAACCAAAAAAAAATAAATTGAAAAACAAACCATATTTTTAACAAAGCTTCAAAAGTTAGGGTTTTCTTACCTAGAAGGAAGGGATCCATAAGAACTCCAATAATTAGTGGTCTACGAGACTACAATATGGTTTTTAGAGTAAAAGGTTTTGTTTTTAGGACAAAATAATTGAGAAAACGAAGCATCTCTTTCGAGAGAAAAAAAAAACCCTAAAAATCTAGGAAGAATAAATTATATATAGGGAGGAGTTTTTGGGTATTTTATAATATTTAAGGGTAAATTGGTAATTATATATCCAGGGCAAGGCGAGGCGAGTAACTACAAACCCATACCCATCCTAAACCTGATTCGGGTTTCACAAAACTTTCCCAAACCCAATTTATTTATTCCCTACCCGTCCCAATAGGGGTGGGGTGGGTGACTCGATTGACTCACGAAATTGCCATTCCTAGACAACAAATCAAACCAAACCAAACTTGATGTATTGAATTAATTTGTATACTATTCTAACAATTTTTAAAAATAATTTAAAACTCAAAAATTGGACAAAGAATTAAAATTAGTCCAATATGATTATATCAAAAGTTGACATAATTTTGAACATTTATGGTATATATATATATATTAAATGACTTGGCCATAAAATAATTTTATTGCGAATTTTTTGCAAATAATTTGGGAATAAATTAGTAGTTTTGATAGGGATTTGATTAAGCATAAAAACATATTCTTTGAATATTTTTGACAAATAATAAAAGTTGTTTAATTTATTTCTATTGATGGTACTTAAATTATATTGCTCATATGTTGTCTCATTGCGTTGAAAAATCATACCTTGACCATCATTTGTATTTCATATTTTATTTTTTCATTAATTATATTTATTTATTAATTAATTGAATTTCAAATTTCATCAACTCACTATTAGAGATGGAGCCAAATTGAGACTTAGAGGGCTGTCTTTCATGCTTTCTTGATAAATCATCTAACTCCCAAATTACATCTAGATTTTCTATGTCATTACCTTACTTTTCTTATAGTAGTGATTTTCAGGTTTTAATTATTTTATTTTATGTTTTAAAATGAAATAAAATAAATGACAAGTTCTATTTTTTATTTTTTTGGAAATAAAGAAAACAATTTTATGATTAAAAAAAAAAAAAGTTAAAACACTTACAAATGAAAATGGCGGGTTTGTTGTGACTTCTAGGGATTTTGATCTCATCCTTGTAATAAACAAGCAAAATAGAATTGTTGAAACCTTGGGTTACTTCCACTAAGAGAAAGTAATTGCAGAAGTTGAAGCCATGAGCCAAAAATCATACCCTCTCGTGGACGCTCAATTGGGTATTTACTATTTTTGGGATCTCATCCAACAAGCAAACACAAATTAGAAAGGTGTCTTTGTTGGAATCAAAGATAATGTTAGAAAATGAGAAGTGGAGGAAGAAAAAAGGTTTACAGAAAATTTTATTTCTATTATTATATTTTTCCAAATGAAAATAATAAGTGTTTTTATAGTGACCAAAAACAATAGTTTGCAAGAACCTTCCGACTCACCAAAGTAACAAAATGTAAATAAATAAATAAAATAACAAATTCTATAACAAACTTTATTGCAAAAAAATATCTAACTATTCTTAAGATGGATGATGAATATTGTGAATTCTCATCTTGTTAAGTAAGAATGTAAATTGAGCTGGAAAGAGAGGCTTGGTTAACAAATTTGGTACTTGGTGTTGAAACGAAACATGAAGAGTCAAGCAACCACTCTAAATTTTTCTCTTACAAGATGAAAATCAATTTCTATGTGCTTTGTTCTCTCGTGAAACACTGGATTGGTTGCTATATACAAGGTAAACTAATTATCATAAAATAAGATTGTTGGGTTTAGATGAACAATGTGTAAGTCTTTGAAAAGGGAGAGCAATCACATTATTATACATGTCACATTTTCCATAGACATGTACCTAACTTCGACAAAGGACCTAGACACCGTGTGCTATTTCTTTGATTTTCAAGAGACCAAGGAGTCTCCAATAAACACACAAAAGTTGTTGATAGATTTTCTAGTATCTAGACAAAAAGCCCATTCAGAATCTACAAATCCTTTCAACTCAATAAATAATGTGCATGAAAAGAAAAGGTCTTATTCTACTGTACTCTTGACATATTGAAGTACACGGTGAACTACTTGTAAATGAGATACCTATGGCTTTACAAGGAACTAACTTAAGCGATTCCTAGATCTAGTCTTATTATGGTGAGATACAATAGTTTTTCAAATCACCTAGTTGTATTAAGAAGGGTCATCAAGTAATTCTTCTTTGTCCTATGAGAGTTTAACATTTGGATCCATAGGAGTTTTTCTTGTTTTGTAGTCAAAATAACATGTGTGTTACCAGAAGTTGTAAATCATAACCTCGTTGACTAAGAGAAATTCCTTTATTGGATCTAGCCACTTCAAGCCCTAAAAAATATTTCAGTTGTCCCAAATCTTTAAGCTTAAAACAAATATTAACAAAAAATTTAGAGTGTCTACATCTTTTGGATCATTGTTTGTTATAACAATGCCATCAACATAAACTAACGAAGTAATGAATGAGTTATCAATTAATTTGATGAACAACGAGTTGTTTGCAACAAATTGTTTAAATCATTTACCAATTAACACACTTGAAAACTTAAAGAATCAATATCATGAGACTTGCTAATTCAACCCCTTAGGGGAGAATCAAGCGAGTTGGTACTAGGTCCTTCAACAATAATAGAGGCAACCTAATTCACTTGAGCCTTGGATTGAAAAGATTTGGATTTGAACTTGTAACAAGGTGGGTAACCATGTAGTTTGTAGAACTTCTCAATAATGTGACCTTGCAAACCATAATAAGAACAAAGAGAACAATCATGCTTAAGCTTAAGGTTGAAATTGGTTGAGGAAGCATAGGCAGATGGAAGAGGCATTTCACCAAACACCAAAGGACTTGAAGAAGGAGACATACCCTGGTTGATAGCACATTGTCTCTCTTCTTGAACAACCAAGGAAAAAACTTTTGCAATTGGAGATAGAAGATCCATCATCAAGATCTGAGTTCGAGTGTGGGCATAGGACTCAATTAGACCCATTAGAAATTTTATAACACATTCTTGTCGTTGATAATCCATCCAAGGTTGCATGCTACCATAATGACAAATAAGAATAGGCTAGAAGTCCTTGAGCTCATCCTAAAGAATATTTAACTGAGTATAGTAAGTGTTAACATCAAGAAAGCCTTGATGCAAGGCGACAAAATGTTTCCTGATCTAGAAAAATTGAGAACTGATGCTTTGATGGAAATGATCATGAAGATTCGACCAAATTTCAAAGGCATTATCAATGTACAAAAGCTTATTAACAATTTGCCTAGCTATATCATTAAGGATCCAAGAAATTACCAATTGTTCCAACAAGTCCAAACCCTAATCGAAAGGTCATTGGCTGCTAGGTGAAGAATACTGTCATTAAAAAATCTAATCTTATTCTTAGTTGTTAGATTCATAAGTATAGCACAACTCCATGTGTTGTAATTAGAGCTAGTGAGATAATAGGAGACTAAAACCAAACTAGGATAAACCCCATTGTGAAGGAAATAAAGGCTACTAGAATCTTTTATTAGTGCTGGTACGAAGGGTCTAACAATGACACAGGTGTTGTTTTGATCTCTACAAGCCAACAAATAGAAAGGAAGATGAAGCAAAGCATAGCAAATAAAATAAGCTCTAATACCATGTTAGAAAATGAGAAGTAAAGGAAGAAGAAAACTCTATAGAAAATTCAATTTCTATTATTATATTTTTCCAAATGATAAATGTGTTTTTATAGTGACTAGAAACAATAGTTTGCAAAAACCTTCTAACTCACCAAAGTAACAAAAAAAAAAATCTATAACAAAAACTTTATTACAAAAAAATCCTACTATTCTAATAGATAATTAAACTACAACAAAGTGTGAGGAAATTAATAGATTTTGACTAGAAAGGAACAAGGTACTGCCACATGTATCAGTTGGTTGTTCATCAATATTAATTCGAAAGAGTCTTGTTAAAGGAGTTTAGAGGATGTCATTGATGATGTTGCACACCATTGAGGGTCGTCAAGTTATCATGACGTTGGATTTTGCATTGGAGCAGTTGAGATTTTTCTAGTCCATGATTATTGGAATTATCAACAAGGCTACGTGGTTCAATCACAAAGCCTAATTTCTAACAAATAAACTAACAAATTAGGAATTTAGGACTAAGAGGTATTTGGAGAAGGTCCATGTTGATGTGCTTAATTTGTATTATGCTTTTAGGCTTCATTTTTATCTCCAAAATTATGAAAATTATTCATAAATTTAGTTTATCAAAACTAAAAAGAAACATAAAAAAAAAAAAAAAAAAAAAAAAAGTTAAAATCACATATTTTAAATATTAATATCAATATCATTCCCTTGTTCTTTTACTTTTTTTTCATAATTTTTTCAAATAAGATTTCATGTTGCATACTCTCAGCAAATACTTCTAAAAATAATCTTCTTCTTTTTTTAATAAAAAAAGGTTTGCTAAATATATTTTGTGTTATTTTTATTTTTCTATTTTTAAAAAATATAAAATATATATATTTTTTGTTATCAAATTATATTTGTGTTGTTGTTTTTCTTATTTCTCTTTCTATTTAAATTTTAATTAGCAAATAAAGGGATGCTCATTTATTATTGCTTGTTAGTTTATGCAATGGTTCGATTAAATAATTCTGTAAATTTTCATGCATCTTTTTTTTTCTTATTGGAACTTTAATAAAATTGCATTCGTTTCTATATCTAGATGATTATATATTAAACACATACCATTGCCTAATTATTACACAACTATTTTTTTTTTTTTTTTTTGCTCATTTTAAAATATGTAGAAACTTGCAATATGACTCATGAAAACTAAATTAGAAAAATGAATTACTATATTTTAGTCTAATTAAAGTTTTAATTCAATAATCACTTAAGAAGCTCTAAATATAACATCTTTCAAAGTCCCCAATCCACATCTCTAAATGATTAATTAAAAGGAATATTTGGTTAAAAACTCAAAATACTATTGAAATTGGAAGAATGACATTCATTTTTCTTTATTTTAAAAAATGACTTATTTTAAAACAATATTACTCCTTTTCATTCCCTTAAAACGAGATTTCCTTCTCATTCTTCTAATGAATTTTTCAGGTTCTCTCCATGCTTCCTTGAATTGAATTTTTCGATGAAATTCAAACTCGTAGTAAATGAGAGCGAATAAAAATCAATATAACTCTCTCATCTTTCTTCTTCTTCAAGATCTTTTTTTTTCTTTGTTAGGATTTTTCAGTCATTTTTTGCAATGATTTTTTTGTTTTAGATTTTTTGAGTTGTTTTTTGTTAAGATTTTATGTAGTTATTTTTTGTTGTGATTTTTTGCAATCTTCTTCAAGATCCTTTTCATTTTTTTAATATGTTTGGTTAGGGTTTTATGTTGAGATTTTTTACAATTACTTTTTTTGCGGTTTTTTTTCATTATTTTTTTTGTTCTAGTTTTTTGCAGTTATTTTTTGTTTGGTATTTTTTTGAAATTGTATTATTGTGTTTTTTGTTAGATTTTTTTTCTAGATGTTTTCCATTGGGATTTTAGTTGAGGGTTTTTTTTTTTTTTTTGGTGCAATTGTGGTTGGGGTTTTTTGTTATAGGATTTAGATTACGGTTTTTTTGCGGTTATCTTTTATTAGGATTTTTTTACAGTTTCTTTGTTAGTTTTTTTTTTTTTTTTCATTTTAAACTTCTAAAATGTGAAGATAAAGTCATGGATTCTTGTCATTTAATATTTGAGTCTAGACATTTAAGTTTATATTAACATTTTTTTTCAAGTTTTTCCTTTTTATAGATAAAACAAAAACTTAACAACTTCAAGTCATTATAATCAAATTCTTTGTAGATAAAATAAAAATTTAAAACTTAATTAAATTATTTGTAAATGAAACTTATCCATTGTATAATTCAAGTTATTATTGTAATTGAGAACTTAACCCTAGTTAAGTTTTTTATAAAACCAAATTTAACTCCTGTGCAGTTCAAGTGAACGTGAAATTAATATTTGTTAAATGTGTAATAAATAAAATTTTATCTAAATAAACATCTAAAATAAAAACAATTTCACTTGAAATTATAAAAATAAAAATAATTTAATCTAAATTAATATTTTCCATATACTTTTCTTAATTCTTCTCTATTTCTCTTAGCTCATTTTAATGATGGGTTACAATAATGACATGTAAAAGCTACTAGTGAGAGAGATAAAGTGTTAGTTTTCGGAGGGATCTCATATTGTTATACCCTAAGCTCAAAAAATTATAATATTTAATTATGGGCTTAACTTTGGGCTTGGGCCAAAAATAAGCAAATAAATAAATAATAAATAAAATATAAATAGTAGATTCATGTTCTAAACAACCATTTCTAAACTCTTAAACACTACAGAGAACATACACAGAGAGATCTAGGATTCCAACTTTAAGTGAAGAGAAGAAGGATTTGGATTTTTTTTGTTCTTCTGCGAAAACCTCAAGGTAAGTGATACATATTAAAGATTATTTCTTTTTATATTTTAGTTCTTCTTCTCAGAAACTTTAGTTTCCTAATATGATTCATGAAGAATTAATGAAAGTAAGAAATTAATAAAATAAATTGAAAGTAATTAAATCTAGAATGATAAATAATAATAATAATAATAATAATAAAACCTTAAAAAGCTTGATGCTTTGTTGTTGAAACTTAGAGGAAAATTTTTATGTAAAGTAGTGGAGTTTATATTTTAAATATAGGATTTTTGGGGGTTAGGTATCCATGTAAATAGAGATTCTTATGTGTAAAAGATAGAAGTTTCCTAAGTATACAAGAAGTAAAATTACATGGAGTCTAGAGTTTGGTGCACAGTGGGATTATTTATTTAAAGGAAAAAAAATTTGGTGCACAGTGGGATTCTTTATTTAAAGGAAATAGAATTTGTTAAGAGATATATGAAATATTTTGATTGTTAAGGTAAAATTTTCATATGGTATTGTGTATTGGTGTGCGTTCATAGTGGAAGTACATGAGAAAGAAACTTTTGATGGAGTGTTTGTACAAGAAATAAAGTTATATATATATATAACTAATCTAGTTAAAAATTTAAGTAATATAAAAATATGGGAGGCCAAAAAATTTATTATGCTAGGATTTTAGAATAAATTAAATTTGTCTCACTTAGATAAATTAAATTAAGGTAATTTAAATTAGATTAATTATAAGTGGGGGAATTTGAAAAGTTCAAGACAATAAATTCAAGACAATTAAGTAATGAAAATATGATATTTTTCCTAAATGAATGAATAATTTATATATGTGTTAAAAAAAAGTATTCTTAGAATATAATTATTATTAAAACATTAGTTTAAAGAACTCTTCTAATTTCTCAAGTGATTCGTGGGAAATTTTGTCACTTTGATCTTTGGAGTTTGAGTTCAGGACTAGCTGAAAAATATTTCTTTATGAATGGTCAAGTATAATTTTCTTTTGAAAGTTTCAAAAAAAAATTTTAAAAAGTTTTGTCAAGCTTGTGAGATATTGAAATTCGGATATATTTTTTCATTTTGTATATGTTTACTTACATGTGTGTTATGAATTTTTTGTTTAGAAAAAAAAAATAGAATTGTAGTAATCTGACACTTGTTAACAAGGGAAAATGTTTTGAATTTTATTACCTTTGGTGGAGGTAATGATGATCTATAAACCAAATTAGTAGGGTAGTTATTGACCTATGGTATACCATTAGTTTGGTTTTGGTTCCGCCCACTATCATGTAAGGTATACATAAGGCTAGCCACTCCTATAAGTCCCATTATAATGACCATCTCTATAAGTCCTAATTTGATGGGCATTTTCTATGAAACACCAAAGTTGTTCATTTAATATGTATGTTTACAAAACAATGTTATGCTTAAAATGTTCTAAAAATAACACATGTATAAGTTTGTTTTAATGTGTTTAAAAGCATGTTATAAAGATTCCCTATTTTATTTCTAAAAACACTTATATTTAATCTTTATACCCCTTATTGGGCTTTAAGGTCACTCATTTTATTAAAATGTTTTTAGGTATACCTAATCCTAGCAAGGAGTGACTCGGCTAGGAGGGGTTTTCAAAAGTCCATTTAGTTCTTAGTCTTCTTTTGAATGTCATGGTGACATTTTGTTATCAGTAGTTTAATTTACCACTATTATTTTAGACCATTTATCATATTTGGATTATGAATTTCGTGCAAAAAGTATAATTTTTTATTATTCATTTTTAAGATATATGATCTTTTTTGGAGATTTGGTTGTAAATTGATCTTGGTGCTTAGCCTATAGGTCAAGGTCATTACAAAGTGGTATCAGAGTAGTAAGATATGGTTGTTGTAGACTTCTTATCATAGTTAAGGTTAGGTTAGATCATGTATGACAAGAATCTTTTTTTTTTTTTTTTTAATTTCAAAAATAATTTAATTATCTTTTAGTAATTAAATTATTTTATTCCAAACCCTTTCAATATTTCTTCAATTTCTAATCTTCTTGTGCCTTGAGATGAATAGGTTCTTATGGCTCCCAAGCGTACTACATCTAGTGGTCAACCATTGAAAGATAATGTACCATTAAGAATAGTTGGAAAGGTAAATGTTCCAATGGTTGAGAGAATGACCCAAGTTACGGGTAATTGGGAGAGACTAATTGAGCACCAAATCACGTTGCAAAAGTTCAAGCTTAAGTTGTTGAGGTTCAAGCCTAAGCTACCAGGATCCAGCCACAATGCCAATCATCTATTTCTAGTGGGAACACTTTCGAGCAATTTAAGAAGTTAAGTCCTCCCTTTTTCAAAGGGGAGCTAGGTCCAATAGTGGTAGAGTCCTTGATTCTTGACCTAGAAAAGTATTTTGATGTTTTAGATTGTTTTGAGACATAAAAGGTAATATTTACTACCTTTATGTTGGGAGGAGAGGCAAAACACTAGTAAAGAATGAAGGAAAGACTTTTAGGGAATCAAGAACCTTTAGTTTGGGATCAATTTAAGGAGGTTTTCTATAAGAAATATTTTCCTAAGAATGTTTGACATCAAAAGGAAGTTGAATTTACACCGTTTGTATAGGGTGATACGACAATGGTTGAGTATGAGGCTATATTCACCCAACTCTCTTGTTTTGCTCCAAATCATATAGCCAATGAGGAGCATAAGGAATTTTGTTTTCAAGATAGTTTGAATCCATTTTTTAAGGATAGACTCTCTTTTCTTAAGTTGGAAACATACTCAGAAATGGTAGACAATGTAAAATAAATTGATTTAATAATGCACAAAGCAATCAAGCTCAGAAAAAAGATCCAATTAGTTAGGGAATAGGGGTAATAAGCCAACTCAAGGAATAAACCAAGGATTTATCCACCTTATACTAAGTGTGGTAAGAGGCATGGTGGTACCATAAGCTACCAAGAGACTAGTGCATGTTTTAATTATGGCCAGAAAGGGCACTTGATTCAAGATTGTCCACAAAAAAAAAAAAAAAAAAAAAAGATTCTTAAGCTCAAAAATTGGAAGGAGGGAAGTTTAAGCCAAAAACTCAAGGAAGAGTATTTTCCATGACATACCAAGATGCTCGTGCTTCATCCGATGTTGTCACATGTATTCTTTAGTTCCATTCCTTGTGAGCTAAAGTTCTTTTTGACCTAGGAGCTACTCATTCATTTATTTTTGCATCATTTGTTGATCTATTGAATTTGTCTATTGCTTCATTGGAGTTTGATATGTTTGTTTCCATACTTGTTGGGAAGTCATTTTTAGGTACTTAGGTTCTTATGGATGATTCTATTTTCATTAGGGATAGAGAATTGTCGGTAAACATGATCCTTTTGAATTTAAAATATTTTTTATATTATAATATGAATGGATTGGTTAACAGCTTACCATGTCATGGTTGTTTGTTTTAACAAGAAGGTAACCTTTTGAATTTTGGGTCAACTTGAATTTTGTTTTGAAGGGGATATTGTTGATACTCTTGTGCGATTGATTTCAATTATGAAAGCTTAATATTTGCTTAAGAAAGGCAACAATGAAGAACAAGTACCCATTGCCAATCGATAATTTGTAAGAACAAGTACATATGTAATATAAGTTTGTTTTGATGTGTTTGAAAGCATGTTATAAACCTTTCTTATTTCATTTCTGAAAACATATATACTTGATCTTTATACTTCTTATTGAGCTTTTATTAAAATAGTTTTAGATACACCTAATTTTGGTAAGGAGTGATTATATATATATATATATATATGATATTTTTGGAGATTTGCTTATAAAATGATGTTGATGCTCAATGGGTCACGGCCAATAAATATATTCTTGGAAATAAACGAGGGTAACAATGTTCAAATAAGTTCAGGTCTCAAAAGAGGCGGCTGGGATTAGTTTTCAATTTCACACCCCTTTCCTGTCACCTGCCCAAATTCAATTTCACACCCCCATACGATATCATTCCGACACGTTTTCAAACTGTAGAAACCAGCCACCTACCCATCAGGCGTCAAGCAGAAACCTCACCTACCCCTTTTCAACCAACCAAAGCATGATCAGCGATTAGTTTACCATCGGTTAACTCATCTAGCACTTCTCACAACAAGGACTAAAAAAACCCCTCTGTTTCCGGCCATGACGCCGGGCGGACTTCTCGCCGCCCTCTTCCTCCTCCTGGCTCTGTACTGCGGCATCGACCCTCTCAAACACAGTTCTATCGCCAATTTCCCTGAATTCGAAGCTCACTTGGTGCAGATGCCTCCCTGGTCGGAGGTTCCGGCAGCAAAAGATGATCGGAACTTGCTGCAGAAGGCGGAGATCAAGTTCCTGAACCAGGTTCAGGGGCCGGAGAGCGTAGCCTTCGATCCTCTCGGCCGTGGACCCTACACCGGCGTGGCGGACGGCCGGATTCTCTTCTGGAACGGCGAGGCTTGGTCCGATTTCGCCTATACCTCTCCCAACAGGTCAACTTTTGAGCCCTTGCCCCGGTTTATCCATATCGTAATATATTCTCTGACTCTATACCACAAGATTGATTTAAATCAGAATTCTATACTCACTGCTTTAAACACGTTTGCACGGAGTGGTGTCGTATAAATGTCATCAGCTTAACGGATAGGATTTTCTCTGTCAGAGCTGGTGGAACATCTTTCTCAGCACATTTCCGGCCACATGATAGAAATCATAGATATTGTCCAATTTTAGGCCCACCATCATGGCATATTTGATCCGCCTCTTTACAAATCAATCAGATGACTCGTCAATAAGTCCACTTTCTTCTGATTTACATCTATAACATCTAGTCAAATAAATAAATAAACACGAAAAAAGAAAAGAGAATGAATATGGAATCTTGCAAATTTGAAAAGGAGAAAGTTTATAGGCAATTTCGGTAAATACATATGTATTTGGAGGTAACTGATTTAAGTCATTATCTACCTCATTTCTTTCTGTTATAGCATGCATATACTTACATGTTGGAGCCCAAACTCTTTGGAGCTCTTCAATGAGGTAGTAGATTTTCAATCTAAGCAGCGGGCTGTCTGTGGGATCTGCAAAAAGAGTGAAAGACTACAGCTAGTGTGCTCAAAGTGAGCAGTTGGATGCCTAAGTTTGATTGCTGAGTATATTATAGAGGAGATTGTACAAATTTGATGAATACTTATGTTGTATTTCCTGATAAGTCATTAAGTTGATTTACTAAAGATTTGATAATTTAATAAGTTATTAAGTAAATTAAGCATGTTTGGTAAAATAACTTAATCTTACAACTTAAAGTTAAAAATGACTTTAAGTATCAAGTCAAAATAGCTAGCTTATTCTTAATTTTTTTTTCTCTTATTTGTTGAGAATATATTCAACAACTATGACTTCATATTTTATAATAAATATTTTAAGGTTGTCTTATAAATCTACTATACTTTAAGTATAAATGTTTAAATAAACAAATTTATTGCTTAAGATTATTGAAAATAAATATTAGTTAAATTTTTTAGTAATAAACATTAATTATAACTAATAAGGGTAAAGATATCAATTTAATAACTTGAAATAAATTTTCAATTAATTTTACTAAACAACCTTAATACTTAAAGTAATAAATTTTAAGTTAACAACTTAAAAACAATTTAACTTAAAGTCAACTTAAGTCATTAAGTAATAAGAATTAAGTTTTACCAAACATCCACTTAGCCTTATGAAGAATAAATATGCCTTTCACTTAGTGATTTATATTACTTGCTTTTATTTTTGTTGGATAGAGAGTTAGCCTGCTGCTTTTGTTGATACCTGGATTGGTGTCATGTGTCAACAGAGGACCGTTCCTTCAATGCACGAACACATACATATTAGGGAAGCCCATGAATTTATTTATACCAATGATGCACCTAGTCTGTGGTCAATTATCCTAGTGCTGCTAAGATCTAAGACTAAGAATGATTTTTAATGTGATGACGGAAGTGTAAAATTATCCTGATTTTGATTCCAGACTCATCATTTGATATTGTCATCCTTACTGTCTTCACTGTTCTATGTTCACACAACACCTTGAAGCCATGTGTTTTTATAGGATCCATGTGGTTTAAATAAGTTCTTTTTTCATTAATTGGGGTTTTCCAAGATGATTCATCCTTTGTAAAATAGAATGTACTGAGTGGGTTTTATTATCAAAGATAAACCATCATTTGAAATTTCATTAGTTTGAACAAAATATCACTGAACCTGGCTATTAGATAATTTCCCTTACTTTAATGCTAGTTTTGTAGTTTTCACCATAGAAATCAACTCAGATGGAAGGAATATAAGTAAAATTATTTTACTGAGTACTTGATATGTCAAGTTGACTTTGCAAGAACAAAATAGTTACGACATTCAAGGTGAAATTGAATAGTTGCCAGAGCAATCAATTAGATAATTCTTTATGAAACCAGAAAATTTAGGTCTTTTCACAAGTTTCTTTTTTCCTCAAATCACCAATTAATAGATTGAACAAGTTCCTACAATGAGGATATTTAAAAATTAAAAAAGAAAAGAAAAATCTGATAATTCTTAATAAGCATTGTCAAGTTTAGTTTGGCTGGTGGCTTCAAGGTGGTTTTGTAGGAATGCTGGTTTTCCTCATTTATAAATGATTTTCTATTTATATCTGTACTATCACATAAAGCTAGAAGGGGCTGAATCCAGCTCAAAGTTTTCTGTCAGTAGTGGCCACCCTTCTATATGGTAACCTCGTACGATTAATTGACATTTGATGGGGATAAAATACTAAGCTCAATTCATCCCCACCATGTAAATTAATTGCATTTTGCACAAACCTCTTCCTCAATGGCAAGAGCTTTCCTCTTATCCTGTTAGATATGGTTCTGGCTCTCTTTGTCCCATAGGTCTTAGGGACCACTCACATCTAAATGTATCAAACTGAAATAACATGATAGGCACCCACCCATGTATATATATATATATCCCTACTTTTGTATGAATCATTCTCAAACTCTTACATCATCCTGTGAATTAGTTTGAAATTGAATCACTGAAATCACCATGTCATGATAAATTTATAGTTGTAATTTAATAGAAAGGGACCTATCATGTGGATGCCAAGATCCCTTATATGCTGGTATTGCAATATGTAACATTTAATGATGCTCTTGTATAATGTTGATAGTTCACATTGGATATTGGTCACAGAATCTTAGGCACACCCATGTGCTGCAGTCAAAAATGCTAAAGGATATTTTGTTATTGGCTACATGGGTTCTTTAAAAAATCTCATGTGAGGTTATCAGTAAAAGAGATCTTCACTGAACCATCAGATGAATTTTCTAATTATAAATATGCTTCAAGAATCCCTTGGAGTATATTATTAGTTAGATAGATCTGTTATCTTGTGTTGTTTCTGAGACACCTTGGAAGTGGATATGAGGTTGTACTTGATTTCGGATATGGAATTGTTCTGCTTCCAAGAAAAAAAAAACAATTGTGAGGCAGAAGACATATTTCACAGCAAAAAGTTATCGAAGCTTATTTTGTTCTAAATATCTGATAAGTTGTTTTCCACGTTTCTGTTAGAAATTTTCTCAGAGAGCTGAAAAGGAAAATAGAGCAATAGAGCATTACATATTCTCACAGATTTTGCTATTTTCATTTTCTGAAGTGAGAGCCATTTTGAGAATGCATCTTTCAAACAATATGCAACCTATTATTTGATAATGAAATTTCATCTAAAACTAATTGTGGGTCATTTTCTCTTTGCTTTTCTGTTAAAAGAAGGCTTCCCCCAGGTGTACTGGGTGAACTTGTGTTTGAAATATGTTTTTTTTTTTTTTTTTTTTTCTAAACGTGTTTTTTTGGCTCATCTATGATTATTCAGGTCAGAACTATGTGATCCAAAGCCCTCGCCTCTGAGTTACCTGAAGAATGAGCACATTTGCGGCAGGCCTTTGGGACTCCGATTTAATAAGAGAACTGGTGATTTATATATCGCAGATTCATATCTTGGATTAATGAAGGTGGGGCCAGAAGGTGGATTGGCAACATCACTAGTGACTGAGGCAGATGGGGTGCCATTGAGATTCACAAATGATCTGGATATTGATGATGCTGGGAATATTTATTTTACAGATAGCAGTAGCAAATACCAAAGGAGGTAGTCTTTCAATACTTTTCCTATTTTAGAAGCTGACATTGACATTCTTGAAGTTTTTGCATCTCTGCATGGATAGAGCCCTTTAATTTGTTGCATTATTAAATGGCTCCAATTATTTAGGAGGTATTAATAAACACAATTTGCACCTTCATGAGTACAACACATCCAGAATATGTAGCAATTTAAGTTTATTATTTCAATCTCTTTTTTCTTTATTACATTTATTCAGATCAGATAAAAGCTATTAGGTCAGTGAAGGAAAAATGATGAAGTCAGGAGCCTAGGAGAGGAGCTCATCATGAATGTGATTCGGAGTTGTGACAGTTGAACCTTTTGCTGTGACCAATGAGACTTTTCTTTTTCTCCCATGAAATATTTAGAATAACTTGATTGACTAATCTTTACAATCTCACTGATCATACTCTTATACCATTAAATTGTTGATGAGTGATATACTGATAATTTTCAATTACTCTCATGATTTGATTTGTCTAGATAGCCTGTTATAAATTCTTATCTGAATTAACCCAAACTTTTCTCAAGTAGTTACAATCAAGCCAATTTTACTGTATCATTTTGGAATCCAAAAATAATTGTGGAAGTGACATTTGTCCTTTTGAGTATAGAGTTATTTATTAAATGAGTAAAAGTCAAGTTCTTTAAAAGTTGCATTGCCAGTGTCATTCGAAAGGGACTGGACACACATGTTGACAATATTAGGAAATTCGAGATGCTTATTATTTGGGATGCGCTACTTTTCCTTTGTGCAAAATTGTTTTCCCAAAATTTTGTTCTTGAAACTAGCATCATGACTTCACAAAATTTTCCCAATTATTCTGATTTAGAATTATTTTCAGCATGTAAGGACTTTTTAAATCTGAGTTTTTCACATTGCCTCACCTTTTGTTGATGAACGGAAAAAACTTGATGTGCCCTGCAAACTCTTAGACCAAAGCTTTCAGAAATTCATCACGTTAGTTATTGGTTTAGAACAGCCAAGCTCTGGGTGATGACTGCTAGGTTCAAGTTTTAACCCTGTTTTCTTATTTTATATCAGTATCTTTAGTGTTTTATGTTGCTTTGCTAAGATGTTTTGCTGTTACCTTCTTATTTTGCACCTTGATTTTGGTGCATTTTTGCTTTCAGAAACTTCATGCAGTTGGTTTTCTCTTCAGAGGATAGTGGGAGACTCCTGAAATATGATCCTCTTACGAAGGAAACCACTGTCCTCTTGCGGGGACTCCAGTTCCCTAATGGTGTATCTCTGAGCAAGGATGGTTCTTTCTTGGTCTTATGTGAAGGGTCTCCTGGCAGGTGAGTCTACTTACTAGTCCATGTGAAATGGTATTAGGTTGCATTTAAATTAAACCTGTGGAGCTGCTTCTGTAGATATCCATAATTCGAGACACAGGTTGCTTAATCATGGCAAAAAATAGCCAAGTTTGGGATCATTGTTGAAGTAATTGCTTGAGAAAAAGAGGGGGAGAAATCGAATCTGGGTTTGCCTTTTTTGGAAAGGCTAAGATAATTCATCTCAACTTATCTTCCCAAAATGATCACTGGAAATAAGGTTTTATACCATGCAGCTAGTTTTTTGCTTTTGTCACAATATTTGCAATTCCAGATTAAATGCAGTAGATTGAGCAAAATTACTTAAACATGGTGTGCCGCGTGTGATTCATATATGCAATGAGTATCGAAAAGTTTTATGGATATCTTCCCTGAAGGAGCTTAGAAAATAATCGTAATGACCATTAATTTGAAGGATTTCTCTGTTCTTTTTTATGCTGCAGACTGGTAAAGTATTGGTTGAAGGGTGACAAAGCTGGAACCTCAGAAGTTTTTGCCATCCTACCTGGATATCCTGATAATGTGAGAACCAATGAAAAGGGTGAATTTTGGGTGGCAATCCACTGCCGCCGGACCATGTACAGTTATCTATGTGGGCTATACCCTAAACTTAGGATGTTCTTGTTGAAGCTCCCGATTCCAACAAGGTACCAGTACCTGCTTCACATTGGGGGCCGGCTTCATGCGGTGGTTGTCAAGTACAGCCCCGAAGGTAAGCTTGTGAAAATATTAGAGGACAGTGAGGGGAAGGTTGTTAGAGCAGTTAGCGAGGTGGAGGAGAGGGAGGGGAAGCTGTGGATGGGGAGTGTGTTGATGCCCTTTGTTGCGGTTTATCAGTTAGAATGAGATCAAAGAAGCGACCGATTTCTGGTGTAATGCCTCTTGTAAGAGCTTATTTTTTACATGAGGAACCATGGGGCCGGTATATATGTTTTAAGTTGCTGCCTTTGTAACGGTCAGACTAATTTAAAAACATTTAGTTTCTGTTGGTTAATAGCTGAGAATTTGATTTGGGTGTTGGGAGATTTGCATTTGCGGGCAAAATATGTTTAATTTGCCAAGACTTATTTTCCACGACCCCCTGAGAAGAGCTGCTTGGACTCCCCAGTTCTTCGCCACAAATCAAAATTGTGATTGCCAACATGGTTTGAACCTCCTGGCAATTAGGTCGAAGCCTGACTTAATAATTCTCACTTGCTGATTTTCAGTGGGGATCCAAGTCTACGTTGAGGAGAAAAAATACTAAAATTTCGACACTCAACTGTCCATTGATCAATGATGAAAAATTAGTACCTTCAAATCTCTTTTATAAGACTATTTCTTGCCACCGATCTCTCAACTTTCATGCCCACCATGGCGTGTGCTGCCATTGAGGTTTTGTTTGGATAATTTTTAGTTTTAACCTTCGCTAGGACGCTGGTAGTGAAGTTATGATTTCAAATGACTCGTATTTAATTTTTATTTTCATTGAACAAAAAGCAAATTTCCTATTAGTTCAAAAAGAGCCGTGACTAAGAAGCAACATTATTATTCTTGGCTCTCAAATCGAGTTCTTAGGCTAGAATCTCTTTTAATAATAGAGAATTTATAAATGCATTTATCTACATTCTCCTTGTATCCACCCTTTTAATAAAAAAAATTTATGACATAAATGTCCCTTAATGAAACCCCAAAAGTATCCTTCAACAAAAAATAAATAAATAAAATAGAATTTATGGTATTCAGTCCTAGAAGATCGTGCATAACTTAAATGTTCAACACTCAAGAAGCGAACATAACTAAGATGTGTAAATAGGGTGGATGCAAAAAGAATTTAAGCATATGTATTTATAAATTTTCTTAATAATATTATAGAAACATATATAAAGCTCAATTTAGATTTTAAAACAAGGTTTATGAGTTTCAAAATTCTAATCCAAATGGGGCTACAATTCTAATCAAGCAAAATGGGTCAACTATCAGCTAAAATTTATGTTGGATGCTAAATAAAGCTAAATCCAAACAAACAAATTGGGTATGCCCAAGCAACCCAACTCAAATTCTCAATCCTAGACAATTTTTTTGTGTTATATATATATATATATATATATGCATTTCTCAACGAAGTGACGTCATCTTGTCAAATGTGGCTTCACTCAAGTTACTCAACCTACTATTGCAAGACAAAGTTTAGGCCTTAATACCTTAACCAAATATTTCTTTTGTTGGAGGTTGAAATAAAAATAATAACTAATGTTCTTTGTATTAGTTTTTCCATTTTTGAAAGTCCTGATAAAACCGTTTGGAGAAAACCTAGAAGCTATGATAGAGAGCACTTTGTAATTATTATGTACTCTTTTGAATTCTTTAATAGATGATCTTGCTATTACCATAGATGTAGACACACCGTCAAACCATGTAAATCATTGGTATCTTTTATGGATTTGTTTTTATTCTTCTTTAGAATTCACAAATTCATTTTGTTTTCGCACAACAAATTAGTATCAAAGCATAAGATAGTGTAACATCAACAAAGACTATGATCTCAAATACAAAATTTGAAATTGAGAACTTTGATGGATTAAACAATTTTGGAACGTGATTGTAAGACCCTTCAAGAAAGTTTGGTTAGCTTCAAATCTTGCAAAGGTGGAGATGGTTGACTATGGATTCATTTGAGTTAGCACAATATTTAAACTAGATAATTTTTTTGTTGGTAGTTGAGAAAAAACAAATTTTGGTTCAAATATTAAGACCTAAACTTTGTCTTGTGATATTGGGTTGAACAACTAAAGTCAACTCACATTTAACAATCTCGAACTTGATGAGATTTGAAGCTAACCAAACTTTCTTTAAAGATCTTGTAGCCACGTTCCAAAAATGTTCAACCCATACATGAATGATCTAAAGGAGACATCTTAGCAATTTCAACTGGATCTTCAAACTTCACCTTCTATGAAACTCTTTTTGAAGAACATTCTTTCTTAGAACTTTGCATTCAAACTTTTTTCAACATAACATCTTCATTGAACACAACATCCTTGCTAACAATGATTTTCCTTTGCAAAGCGCACAACAAACAATAGCCTTTAACACCACTACTGAAATGAAAGAAAATTGCTTTCTTGACTCAAAGTTTTAACTTATTCTCTAAAATATGGTAGTAATTAGGACAACCAAATACATGCAATGGTGAGTACAAAATCATATCTCTATGGGAGTATTGCTCTCAAGTGTTGTAAAAGGTAATTTGTTAATAAGATGTAACGCACATGTTAGTGCCTCAACCTAAAATTATTTTCCTAAATACAAATTAGATAACATACACCTCGCCTTCTCTAACAATGTGTGATTCATCCTATTTGTTACCCCATTTTATTTAAAAATATTGATAATTCTTTTTATAAATTTATATTTTTCTTTTATTTAATTATTACATAAAAAACATAATAAGATAAGTAAAATTAACTTATTTATAATAATTTTATATTAATTAATTTATAATTAAATATGTATACATATATAATTTTATGCGCATTTAGAATAGCAATGCACATATGGTTAAGTGGCAAAGTCTATCTATTTGATTCACAAGGTTTGGAGTCTAAATCCTACTATTGTATATTTTAGTGTTTGTATTATTTGGCTTTAAAAAAGAAAACAATGACATTTGATATGTTGGTGCCTCAAGAATGGGTTCAAGTATTAGTAGGCTTGCTAGCTAAGGGTCTATTTATCTCATTTAGCCCATAACCCACATTTATGAATTTTGAGGCAATCGCTCACATATATTTGTATGCACATAATATAAAGTTCCCGTTGTGTGGCGATTGTGTGCCAAGATCAAGAAAAAGCCATCGGGCAGAGGATTTGGGTATTCGAGACCTCTGGTGGCTTCAATAATTGTTTTCTCCATGTGGGTAAGATGTGGTAATGTCCAAATATAAGGTAATTTTTTTTGTTGCACATTTTGAATCGTATTATTGTTTTAAAATGCTTTTTTTTTTTTCATTGTAGGATTTAGAAAGCCCTGGGAAGATTTTCATGTACCTAACCTGATTTGGGATGGGAAATGAAGAAATCTGAGATTCCCTACAACTGTGATCAGGCCATTAGGTTAACAAAAGCATGTTAGAACCTTTCTAGGATGTTCTAATAGTGGCTTTGCAAAGCATTTTGTTCATCCCATGGCCCTAAGGATGAATGTATGTGCATTCTATATTATTATCTTATAATATGATGATCATATTTGTGATTATTGGTTGTTTGGTTGTTTGTTGTTACTTTCTAGAAGGTTTGTAAGCCCCATAAGGATAATAGGATTTTTATTTTATTTTTTATTTTATGTAAAAATCCAGTTTGTTGTTCATAAATTGATATGTAAACTCCAAATCTTTAGAGTACAAGCTTTTATTTATTTAAAAACCAAGTTTTTATCTATTTATGTAACCCTTAGAGAGTTTGGAAGAAATCTAGATCATCACGAGGTTGTCTTGCACATTACCCTAGTGGAAAGATGCAATTTTTTTATTTTTTATTTTTGGAGAAAATGACCATCAGAGATCGAGAAAACAACTCTCAAAATCTGCATATTTGTAGCAACACTTAAGTTATGGCATTGAGCACTCAAGTAACCAAATAAGCACTCAAGTGTCTCCAATACTCAAGCGTCTTAAGCACTCAAGCGGTTCTTCCAACAATGATAAGCCCCTTCAAGCACTCTTTCAAAATTTTTGGGCGCTTAAATGCTCATGATGGTTGTTTGGAAATGAAGGAAGTGTTTTGGGGTTGTTTTCTATTTACTAACCTTGTTTTTGTTACAGGATTTGTTTGGTATAATTGAATTAAGGAAATCCAAATATTTAGGTTACCAAATAAGTAACAAGATCCCTAAGGCCATGGGATTCAACTTCTTTTTTTTTCCTTTTTATGCATATTTTAATATATATATATATATATATATATATATATATATATATATATATATATATATATATATATATATATATATATATATATATATATATATATATATATATTACATGGGTTCATTTTTGAAAATATTTAAACATATTTTTCAAAATTAATAATTTTGGATTTTCTTAAAAAATAATTTTTCACGAAGATTTCCTTTATTTATTTATTAAAATAAATTGGTTGTTGTTATATTAAATTTCATTTTCCTTTTAGAACTTTCCTATTGGTATGCAGTTCTCTAGGCTCCTCCCCCCTCCCCAAAAAAGAAAAAAAAAAAATAACATAGAAAGTCCTCCAGGCTCTCCCCTTATGAGAGAAGAAAGACTATGATTGGAAAGAAAAGTTCAAGGACAAGGAATTTGGGGATAATTCATATTTAGCATAGGAGTCCCAATTCAAGTAATAAATAAAAGTCTTGAAAATTCTCATGATGACTAATTTATTTTAAGAAATGTAAGAGTGCGTCATAGGCAAGCCCATAGCCTCTAAGATCAAGCTTATCTTGATTTTGGGCCCATCACCATCTTGAAGATGGGGTGACACAAGGAATCAAGGGATATAGACTATTCTTATGGATGAGACGATATATATAGTGTGTGAGTGGTCAATCCCAAAGATGGAACTCTTCACTCAATAACATTGATGTTAAAGATATTAGTTAAACACTTACATCAAATGTAAAGTGATAGAATCAACTGAAGTCGTCCCACTTGCATAGTCGGAGGGCTAAACATAAAAGTTATGTTAATCAATGCCTTATGATAACCTTTTAAGGTTTAAAATAGGTTTATTGATTAGAGAAGGTCTCCACCCTAATAATAAGAGTCATGACTTGCCTAAAGTAGGCTTGATTCTTATGATACTAAAATACCTTACATGAATATATGTAGTTTGAGAGCACTACATTTTTGCTAAATTAATTATCATTTTTGCCTTGAGTGCTTAGTTTCTTTATTAATGCATGGAATATTTTGTTTATTATAGGAATCATGTCTTATAACCCTATCACCTTTATTCTCACTAATAATAAGTTGACTAAACCTAATTATGTCAATTGGGAAAGAAACATGAAAATAGTGCTCATAGTAGAACATTTGAATTGGGTAACTCAGGAGCTTGCTCCACTCATTCCTAATGAGTTTTCCACACAGGAAAAGAACAATGTTCATTCCTAGTGGCAAAGTGCATATGAGAAGCTTTGTTGTATTATACTTGAGTTTCTTAATAATGTGTTGCAACAACAACATATGAACATTGCCACTTCCTATTAATTAAAGAGTGGATTTTGGAATGATGAAATCCTAATCTCTCTTTTTCTCTTTTTCTCTCTCTTTGGAGGTAGAAGACAACTAATCAAAGTCGTTAGGAAACTCGAACCCCATTAAGGGGTATTTATAAGGTACTCCTACTAGGCTTAAGTGATTTATGACCACCTAGGCTTAGGTCACTTAATCTAACCCAAAAGAGTCCTAATTGATTAATTAAGCATACAGGGTTATCTCATTAATCAATTAGCCCAATCTTAAGAATTTGTTCACCATCCTCTCGTGCAACCTTGTGTTATTACCAAAACAACCTTATGCATAGGAGTAAACATAGAGCCAATCCAACCCTCATAAACCATATCATTATGGTATATGAGCTTAAAGAGTGGACCAATGAGACCCATAGGATTACTAACTCCCTTATAATCCAATTCTAAAGTTGATTCAACATCCCACTACGGAGAATCAACTATACTCCAGTACCCTATGTAAATAACAACAAAACAAAGCTCGAGTTCATGACCTACTATCCACTGCATACAAACCCCTATGAATCAGTGTTCATAATCTAACAAGGTAGCGTTATCACCTATCAAGATTACCTCTAAAATCCTTGAGTTATAAATCTCACTTATTATGTGATCAACTAACATACTCTACATCCAAGGTGTATATGTCAAATCTCACTAAAAGAATTACTACAACCACTGATTTTATGATCACATGTCCTTTGGATGATCCAATGGAACACACAATCTCAATTTCATGAGATATCATAGTGCCTATATTGAGAATGCATGTTGCCACCACCTTTCATCAATAGTGACCCAATGCATAGGAATATATGACCTCTTTAGGGTCTTATCCATAGGTCAAAGTTCCCTATTGATTTTAACACAAACTCAATATCCTCTCAAGACTGAGAATCCATGCAACATAGTAGCTTAGTGAATCATGACAATTGATAATCTTACATCATGATTCATCGTAGGTTCTGTCCATTGTGCATCACATATACTAGTGCGCTCACCATGGGAAACCCATCTCAACGGCCAAGACAAGTCATCCCTCCAATTAGGAGGTTGTGCACTACAATTTCTACTAGATTGCCCAAATCCATGAATTGACTATGGAAAACTTATCTATTTACAAGGAGCCCATGAGTTGTATCTTTTGTACAACTCCTAATTGATGTGTTGGTTCGCAAGTATACGAATCATTCAAGTAATATAATTGTACCTAAGTACGGATATCGAACCCACAAAGACTATGCTACTAATTACTAAAATTTATTATTTCCACTACTATTTGATCAACCGAATATTTAAAGTTGTAGAAGAAAGCAACTTAAACAATTAAAGAAAACAAATTCAAACTCTTATGATTTAAATGATCTAGGGCTTTTGATTTCACTACAAACACTTTTCATGCAATTGATTGCTTAACTTAATTCTTGTTATGCTTTATTTGGAGATTTAATTCCCTAAGCCAACCAATATTTTCTCTCGAAATATATCAAATTGCTCCTTAAATTTCTAACCCAGTATATCTCTATGTGAATTTAAGTCTAAAAGAGTAATTAAGATCTATGGAATTATTATAGATTTAACTATTAATCTCTTAGAACATGGTAATGTATCTCTACTATTTATTCATTCTAACGTAATCTATTCTATGGATCTAATTTAGATTCTAACTCTCATTATCAACCTAAATCATAAAATCAATCAAAACTTGGGCCCTTAAGAATTGAGAGCATTAAGCGCAGAATAGATACACAAATAAATTTATGCAAAACAGAGAATCAATTTAAACCAATCAAAAACATAAATTGTGATTGAGCTACATCTCAGCCCTAGATAAAGGAAATTAGTTCATCTTAAGATGAAGAACAAACATCCTGAATTACAATCATAAAGCAAAGGGAAGAATAAACTAGAAAAATAGAAGGAAATCTGCAAATCCCCTTCTTGTTCTCCAAGCTCTCTCTTCTCCTAGGTCTTCAAGATCCTCCTTCTTCCAGGTCTCTAAGATCCCCAAATAAACCCTACTTTCATCTATTTATAGCCCTAGTATCGTAAACTGACGTCCCACCTAATTCTGATTTGAACAGAATGAGATAAGGACGAATAATTTTCAAATTTTAAATATTGGGTTGCGGCGCTCTATGTCTCCCGCCACGGCGCTTTAGTCTCAGGTTCCCAGGATTTCTAAAATTCCTTCGAGCGTCGCGGCAAACAAGCTCCTCCAGCCACGGTGGTTTTGTCTTGGGTCCCCAACTATGATTTTCCACATGCGTACGCCGCGGTGCTTCAGTCCTTCCCGCAGTAGCACTTTCCTCTCAAGTGAGTTACGCAAATTGTCACGTAAGAGGCCACCGAACTTCATATTTTTCTTCTAATTTTGCCTCATATTGCTCCCTTTTCGTGCTCTTGGCTATTTGAGACCTAAAGCAATAAAAATAATGATTGTTGAGATAAAATTACACTTAAACTAATGAAATATCAAGTTAAATCATAGATAATAAGTTGCTCTAAATCTTATCACCACTTAGATCATATACAATGTAAGAGATATAAGTTGAATGCTCAAATCAATGTTAATGCATAAAGAGATAGACAACTAAGTTGGACTTTGTTAAATCATGTTTTTCTTTTAGGGGCTTAGTCTTAACAAACTCCCACTAGCCCCAAAAGAAGACTAGGTATTGTAGAAAGAATCTATTCCATAGTCACATCGCATCATGTCTTTGGATAATGTGTTGCAAAAGCAGCACATATCTATTGTCATGGTCTATGATATTCTCTTTAAAGTTGCAATATTCAGTGATAAGGGTAAGTCAACTAGACAAGTTGCCCTTAGGACTATTATAAACACTAAGATTCACATGATTTTAGAGATCTTACCAAATTCCTTTGAGATGAGTAAGAGGATTCTCAAATATTACAATGGTGTTCCTGTGGTAGCCAAGATTTTTTGAGCTCTTCTACTAAGAAAAAGAACAATAACACCAAATAAGAAAAGTTCAAGAAAAAAAAAAAAAAACAGTAAGTTCAAAGGCAATGATTTCTTTGTGACCCTTTGGGATACTAAAAAGAAATGCTCAGTTTACCTAAGGAAAAACAAAAGTATATTTCATATTCTTGTTATTGAATATGTAGTGGTGGATTTCACCAATTGTGGTAGATAGATTCCAGGCCTGCTATATGTAGTTCTTTATAGGGTTTTCAACAAGTGCGAAGGTTACATGATGGATTTGTATTTGCCTTAGCTTTAATTACAAGGTCAATTGTGTAGGCTAGTGATAGGTATTATCTTTCTTTTATCCGTGACTTCATTATTACTTTACCAAGTAATGAGAATTGTTAGATCTCACTATAGGAATTAACCTAGCCCTAATAAAAAATTTAGTGTCTAAACCTAGGTCATATTAATCTAAATATGATCCAAAGACTAGTTACATTTAGACCTTTTGATTCTAGAAGAATTTTTAGTTTGCAAATCCTATATAAATGGTAAAATGACTAAGAGGACCTTTACTTTTTAAATGACTAAAGCCATGAAATGCCTAGGATTAAGTCATACTGACATGTATGAACCTTTTAGTATTCATGCATGAGGAGGTATGGGTACTGCATCACTTGTTGATGAGTACTCTAGGTTTGGATATGTACATAGAAAATTTGATGCCTTAGATTCATTCAAGGCAGAATCGGATAATCTATTAGGTAAACATATCAAGGCACTTCAATTAGATTAAGATAGTTTGTCTAGTAGGTTCAATTCTTTCCATAAGGAGCATAAGATAGTATCCTAGTTGTGTGAACCAAGGACTCCATTACAAAATGGAGTAATGGAAAGAAAATATTAAACTTGGATAGACATTGTAAAATTGATGATTAGTTTCTTATTACTTCCTACATTCATTTGGGATATTTCTTGAAGGTTTTATCTTACTTCCATTACTAGGTTGGTACCTTTAACTTCTAGAGAGATGTAAACATGTTGTAAACTTAGCTTACAACAAATTAGCATATGAAAGTGTTCAACACTCGTGTTGAACACAAAAGTAAACCAATTAGAAGCAAGGTAAAGGGTGTATTAGTTTATATGATATTCAAGACAATTTTAGGATTATTAATTGATAATCAAGATTATCATAAAGTGTTTATAGCTACAAATACCAAATTTCTAATAAAGACTATATGATATGTAATAAGGAAAATAGTGATATAGATTGGAGAAAACTAGAAGATAGTCTCACTATACACAAGAATATAGATTGGAGAACAAAGAATCATATGCTTGTATTCCAAAGTGTTGAGATAGGATATATGCTTAACAGGTTGACAAGATACCTTCTACAAAGAACCTAATGGATCCGTTCACCAAGACATTGATTGGGAGAGTCTTTGTCAGTCACAAGGATAACATAGGTTTTAGATGAGTATCTAGTATACTCTGATCTCATTATTTAATGATATTCTAGTTTCACTTTTATCTATCCTTGTTCCATGCATTGCAAATTTGGAATTCATTATTTAATGATATTCTAATTTCACTTTTATCTACCATTGTTCCATGCATTACAAATTTGGAATTCATTATCTAATTATATTCTAGTTTCACTTTTATCTATCCTTGTTACATGCATTACACTTTATGAGCATTCTCCTTTAACATCTCTTGCATTATACATGACTTAAGTGCATTAGGAGTTGTACGAAATATCTAAGTCATGAGTTCCTTGTAAGTAGATGATTTGTTCACAACCAATTTATAGACTTAGGCAATCCATTTGAGATTGTAGTGCACTACCTCCTAATTAGAGGGATAATTGGTCTTGACCATCAGAATGAGTTTCCTATGGTGAGTGCACTATTGTGTATGGTTAGTTACACATTGAACAAGACGTACTTTGAGTCATGACTTAAGGCTATCAAGCAGTCATGACCTCACCAAGTTGTTTCATTGCGTTATCTCTTAACCTTGAAAGAATATTGAGTTGTGCTAAAGTTAACAATGGCTTTGACCTACAAGTAAGATTATAAGTTGATCATATTTTCCCTAAGGATTGGGTCATTATTGATAGAATCCGGTAGCAATTGCTATTCTCAATAGAGGCATCATGATATATCATGGGATTGAGACAGAATGTCCTCTTAGGTGATCTTAAGGAGGTGTGTTCATGAAAATTATGGTCATAGTAGTTCCTTAAGTGGAACTTAACATAGGCTCTTTGAGAGCTAAAACATGTAAGTTGAACACACAATAGAAGGATCTATAACTCAAAAATAGTAGAAGTAGTTTGGAAAGGTTGATAGTTTTCTCCTTATTAGACTACGGACACGAATTCATGAGAAAATTGAATGCAATGTATAGAAAGTCACAGATCCAAGCACTTAGTGTCTCGATGTTATTTACATAGGATACTAGAGTATAGTTGATTCTCTATAGTGTGATGTTGAATTAACTTTAGAATTAGATTCTGAGGGAACCAATACTATCTTAATGGTCCCCACTTAAGCTAATGTACTTTGTTAGCATGGGTTATAAGGGCCGAATTGACTTTAGGTTCCACTTTTGGACATAAGGGTGTTTTGGTAATTACACAAAGTTGCATATGGGTAAGTGAACAAGGTCTCTGGATTAGGCTAATCGATTAATTAGTAGGTCATATATGGTTAATTAATCAATTATGACCTGTTTTAAGCTAGATTAAGTGACCCAAGCCCTTGGTGGGCTCAAATCACTTAAGCCAAGTGGGAAACCCAATAAATACCCCCATAAAGGTTAAGGTTTCCATATCTTTCTCAATAGAGTTGTCTTCCACCTCTAAAGAGAAAGAGAGTCATAATCTGCACCATCTCTTTTCCCCCACCAGAAGTGTGGTAACATCAAGGAAGAGTTATCAAGCAAAAGATCTTAAGTCTATGAAACTTCCAAAGACATCTATTTGATTCTTCAACACTTGGAATTTAAGATTTAGGAACATCCAAATCTAAAGTTTAGTACTTTAACCCTAATGATCAATTTTTTTTATAAAATTGGTATTGCTTCCGTTATTTATATCTAAGATGCCAACAAAAGATAGTCTTGAAACGCTAATAGCTTTCACCTTATTAGAGTATGGACACCAATTCATGGGAAGACTAAACGTAATGGATAGCAGGTCACAACCCCCAAGCATATAACGTCTCATTGTTATTTACGTAAGGTACTGAAGTGTAGTTGATTCTCTATAGTGGGATATTGAATTAACTTTAGAATTAGATTATGAAGGAGTTAGTACTATCATATGGGTCTCAATGGTCTGTGCTTAAGCTCATATACCTTGATGACACAATTTATAAGGGCTGAAAGGGTTTTTAGTTTACTTGTGTGCATAAGGGTAAGTGAACGGTTTCTTTGGACTAGACTAATTGACTAAGTAATAAGCTCTATTGAGTTAATTAATCAATTAAGACCTTTTTTGGGCTAGATTAAGTGACTAAAGCCCTTAGTAAGCTTAAGTCACTTAAACCCAATGAAGAACTATATAAATACCCCTTTATGGGTTAATGTTTCCAATTAGTCATCTTCCACCTCCAGAAAATATATATATATATATATATATATATATATATATATATATATATATATATATATAGCCTCCTCCCTTCTAAAGACACTTTCGGGGTACTAAAATCAAGATTGAGTCATCGGGTGAAAGATCTTGAGTTTACGTGTCTTTTGACTATTGCAAATCTGTTTTTCATTGAAAGATATTAATTTAGGAATGTCCAAATCATAGGTAAAGTTTTCTAATGCACAAATTTAGATCATTTGATTGTTAGTGTTGTTTTGCTTCCATTGCTTAGGATCTAAAGGCTTAGGAAAACTTTCAGGCACCTAACCTAAGCTTAAGATAGGGAATGGAGAGATATGAGATTCTCTACATGTACAATGCAAACATTTACAATGAAAGAGGTGTAAACTAGGATGTTCTTAAAGAATAATGCATGGATCAAGAATAGATAAAAGTACATTTGGAATATAATTAAATAAATTCCAAAATTTGTTACATCATGTCATGTTTTTAAAGGTTCTATCCTAACACCCTAAATGTGAATGTATTTCAAACTAGGTTTACAACTTGTCCATATTTGTGTGGGAGTTAAAGGTACTACTTGGAAAGCACTAGGTTAAACAAGTAAGTTACAGTCTCTAACCTTAAAAGGATACTAGAAGTGATGAGAAACTCATTATAGATCTCACCATGTCCATCAATGTTCAATTTTTTATTTTGACCACTCCATTTTGTTGTAAAGTTCTAGGTACACTCAATATGGATATAATCTCATGCTCCTTAAAGAAAGAATCAAACTAAGTAGACATATGCTCACTAACTTAATCAGATTGAAGTACCTTGATATGCTTACTCAATTGGTTTTCTAATTCCACCTTAAATTCAATGAATTTATCCAAGGTGTATATTTCCTATGCATCAAGTAAATATATCTAAACCTATAGTAATCATCTATAAAGGTGAAGTACTCATACCCTTTCTATGCATGGACATTAAAGGGCTCACGCACGTCAGTATACACTAATTTTAAACACTCTTTGGTTCTATATCCTTTAGCAAGAAAAGGCCTCTTGGCCATTTTACCTTCTATACAGGATTCACAAACTAGAAGATCTTCTAGAATTAAAGAGTGCAATATTCTAGATTTAACCAGTCTTCATATCTTATTTATATTAATATAACCTAGGCATAAGTACCAAAACTATGTTTGATTAATATTAGATTCCTTTCTTTTAAATGAGATATGATAATTTGCATTACTTAGCAAAAAGGATAATGGAGATACATGATAGAGATTATCAACCAATTATTCTAAGCATATAAACAAATCATTCATCTTAATGAAAACCTATTTATTATTAAAAACCACTAAATAATTTAGTTTATCTAAACTAGAATCTAAAATCAAATTCTTTCTAAACTCGAGAACATAAAGATAATTGTTAGCCCAAGGGTTCTCCCAATTAGGTTTTGATGATAACAAATCATGGTTAAGTTACTAATTGGTTTGAATTATAATGAATTTTAGGTATTAATTTGAAAATTCATCAAAGAACCAAATGGATGCAAGATCAAGAGCTTTGGAAGACCTTTAATCATAGGAACCATATCTAAGGTGAATGCATGGGTGCACTTAGGATTTACATATCATTTCATGCATCTTTGAAAAACTCAGTTTTTTCTTTAAAGTTACAGTTTCATGAAAACCCGAGTTTTATCAAATAAACCTTAGGCACATCACTTCAAAATTGGCATACTAATTTACCTAAAGACCTTGCTTAAGTGTTAGAAGAGAAAAGACCAGAAAAATATAGGTTTTCGGGTAAAAAATGGTGAACCGGTTGAGGCACTGGCCAACCGGCTCAATCGGCCCAGCGTATCGGTTGACCTGTTCCCTCTTCCTAATCGAGGTTCGGTCGAGAAGTGCAAAAAGCGCTCTCTCTCTCTCTCTCTCTTCTAGTAGCATTTCCTTCCTGTCGAGGGTAACGGTCACTTGCCAAGCATTAAATGCTTCAACGACTAATGAATCGGTCAACCCCCAACTCGACCAATTGAGGCTTCTTTTTTGTTTTCTTGGCTCCCGATGTTAGAAACCTATAAATAAAGAGCTCCACTTCATTTATGAGTAAGAGAACACCTACATTTATTTGTTTACCTACTTGTTCTTGCCTTAAAAGCTCTCATTTATTTTCTTGGTGCATTAAATGTCATTTGCATATCTTTTAATGCACCTTTGTTATTCATCCTAGCCTTGAGTTGTATTTGAGCCTTTGTTGAGTTAGGTTGAGAGATTCATATCTGTTAATTGAGTGTTAAAGTCTTCAAGTGAGTTTAAACTTGAAGAGATTGTATAAGAGCTCATTGGAGTCGAAATCCAAGTGTAAAGGTGATTAGAAGCTTAGTTGAAGCAACCCTTACTCGATTAGGAGTTTGAGGAGAGTGGACGTAGGCAAGGAAGTGTCGAACCGCTATAAAATCTGACTTTGATTTCTCTAACTCTATCTCTTTATATTTGTTTTTCTTGTACTTAAATTTGTTGTGTTTAAAAATAATTTTTTAAAAACCCAATTGACGACACCCCCCCCCCCCGGGGTGTTTTTCTCATTTAAGATTAGTCTTTGTTTTCTCAACAATATTTGAATCCTAGAAAACATCTATCAACTATCATCTAAAATAAGGGTAACATCTTTTATTACTTGCACAACAATCCTCGCTATAGAAGCTAAATTGCCCACTTTCCAACTCCATTTCTTTTAACCGTTTTCAAACACTATCTACGTACCATTAATTTAATTCAAAACAAATTCTATCTAACAAAATTTCCGTTTATATTAACCTTTATTTGTCATTTAATTTTTACTACCATTAATAACTACCTTCACTTAAACATCCTCATTTTCCTACACCTTTCATGGGATAACATGACCCCATGGTATGATTTTAGGTTACAATTCATTAATCTAAGGAGCCCACATTGCTTTTTTTTTTTTTTTTTATTGTTATCTTCTATCTTCTTCTCCTTCTACCTCGTCATTTTTATATTCTTAAAATTTCATCCCCTTTTTACAGCTTGTCATCACTTGCTCCTGAAGGCTTTGGCAAATGTCATTTTCCTCACTATTTCTTGTAAAATAACATACAAGAAACACGACAATAGATTTTCGATAAAAGTATGGTTTTTGGAAATAAAAATTAAATATAAGAGATTGAGAAATATTTCAAAATTTACAGGTAATATTAATTCTGAATGATTTCAATTTTTTCATTGTATTATCGATATAAAAATTATAAAAGATATATCTCTTGAAGGTACACATTTAGTATCAATTCAATTTTATGAAATTATGAAAATATCTCTTCAAAAGTCATCTTTAGTATTTTTTTTTTTTTCAATATGACTAATATGAAATTATAAAAGGTGTCTTTTAAAGAAATATTTTTACTATAAATTTAATTTTATGAAATATTGGATGAAGTCTTTTTAAAAAACATCTTTAATATAAATTCAATTTTTTTTCAATATGTAACTGATATAAAAATTATGAAAGGTGTCTCTTCAAAAAACACATTTAATATAAATTCAATTTTATAAATTATAGAAAATGTATGAGACACCTTCAATATAAATTCAATTTTTTTCAATATATAGCTTATATAAAAATTATGATACGTGTCTCTTCAAAAAATACCTTCTAATATGATAAAAACTGTTATAGATTCCTCAATAGTTTCACAAACTGTTATAAATTCAATACTTTTAATATATATTTTTGTAATTAGCGGTAAAATAAATAATAATAATAATAAACCACAAAATAGAAATAATTGCAAAATAAGAGGTGGACATCATGAGGCTGCATACAAAAAGTTTCGAAGTAAGAATGTTAGACAAATGACATATCAGCTGGTAATGTTTCAATTATCCTTTCTATGCAATAGTGTTTTCTTACGGACTTTAAAACATTAAAATGGAATTTCACAATCAACAGAATATTAATTAGAATAGTTTTCTAATCACAGGAGGGTTTCGGTTCAGTTGGATTAACAAGGTAAGACCATTAAACGTTTGAACATTCGGTTCTTAACAATGACTTGGCTTCCAGAACCGACATTCGAACAGTGCATAGCTCCTCTTCAATTTTTTCCGATAAGGAAGAAAGGCACCTTGTGTCTTTCAACAGTTGGCTGTACTTCTCCATGACTACAGCTCTAGTCGTACATAGCTCTTCTATTCTCCTTGATTGCATTGACAATTCTTCTTCTAAAATGCTCATTTCAGCCTCCTTCAAATCTGCTTCAAACATAGACTGCTGGTATTCGAGAATCAGATTGTCGATCTCAGTTTTTCCACTCTCTCTAATTTCCAAGAGCATCTCATTCTCTCTTACTATACCCTGAAGCCCAAGTTGCATCTCCTCCACAGACTTCAAACTTTTCTGCATCTCCATTTCAACAGTTCGCATCTCTGTTTCCACCTTCTGTGACTTTCTGTTCAGAACTTCAATTTCCCTTCTTACAGCCCCAAGCTTTTCGCGAGATTGCTTCATCTCAGCTTGCAGCTTGGTTTTCTCTTCCTCAGACTTTAGTAGCGCAGTAGCTTTACCACCCAAATGCCAATTTATCTGTGGCGAGGGAATCTCTTTCTGAACATTATCTATGGCCAACAGAACCTTTTCATTCTCTTGTGTCTGGTTTTCTTCTTCAATTTTTGACTTCAAACGTGCGATATTGTTTCTTATTTCAACATCAGAATGTTGCAGCTTCCTCTGGACAGCCTCAATTTCATCCTTGCATGTTTGAAGACGTGCCAACTCATCTTTCTTTTGGCCTAGATAGGATGAAGAAGCATTCACCCTTGCCCTTGCTTGAGCTTCTCGTTGTTCAAAGTAAGCAGCTGATGTAGAAAAGCTTGATAGAGAGTATTTAAGAGCTGACAACTTTTTATCTACTAGAGCTCTTCTGTCATGTATCTTCGAAGAGAGGATCTTGAGGGATTCAAACTCTTGCTGCTTCAACTGGAGATCATCTTCTATTGCTCCAATTTCTCTGGAGATCTTATCAACCTCAACGACTGCTTTCTCAAGTAAACCAAATGCAGTAACAGTTTTGGCAGAACTTGAGAGCTTTTCATCTGCTCGGTCCAGCTTCATCCTGACCAAATTTAGATCTTCTGACCCTATTGCCACATTGACTTCCAATGGCTTTGTTTCCATGTCAGAAGTATTTCCAGAAACAATCTGATCACCAGATTGATCTGACCCATCTTTCACATCCAACCCAGAAAAACCATTTTTCCCCACAGACATGTTATCTTCACTGAATTCAGCAAGAACATCTAACTCAATAGCATCCACTCCATCCAGCATCTTTGATCTGCAGAGGCCATTCTCTTCCAACAAAAGATGTGGTTCAGTAGAAATAGAACGTTCATCTGACTCAAAGCATTCATTTGCTTGAGGATCAATCAGATCTTCTTCCTTTACTTGAGAATTTCCAGGACACTGGCTGAAATCATCCTGCAAATTCACTCTGGAGACACCAGTATCTTCAATTAAAATTTTTGCTTCAGCAGATATGGTAGGCTTCACAAACTCAAGAAATTCCTCTCCATCTTCTTGCACATTAAATCCAGGGAAACCGCTTTCCTCTACCAAAAGCATTTCCTCACCAGAAATAGACTTGATACTTTCGGTTCCATCCACTTCAACAAGTTTTTCCACACAATTTTCTCTTGTAGTTTCATTAGAGTTCTTTCCACCCGAAGAAAGCATTCTTTTGAATTCATCCCTCTCTTGCATGGCCTTCTCATAAAGACCCATTAGTTTCTCATTTTCTTCATGCATGTCCATAAGCTGATGTTCTAGGTTCTCGACAACCCTTTTCATGTCCATCGCTTTCTCTGCAGTCAATTCAGGGAAACCATCATTTTTGTGAACTCCAGCATTATCTTCTTGAGCATTCTCAGCTTCTTCACTGTCTTTATGATTAGTTTCTGCAACTGCTCGTTCGTAGAGTTCAATCAATTTATTGTTATCCTCAATTAAGACCTTAAGCTTCATGCGCAGTTCATCGTTCTCTTTAGACAAGATGAATGCTGTTTCATGTGCTTCGGCTTCTCTTTGACTTGCAGCAGCAATGGCGTCAACCATTGTTTTAAGCTCTATCTGGCCATTTAAATCAATACTGGGCACATTGGTTGTCAGAGAAGGCAGCTCAGACTGCAATTTCTGCTCTTGTACTTCCATGGCTTTGGAGGATCTCTCTTCTTCTAGCTCTGTTACCAGTTCATTAACATGCCTGCAAGATTTATGGATTAACAGCATTGCAAGAAACCTTTAAATTGAAGGCAACATAGGAACTCAACATTTCTTGAAAACAAAAACACATTGACATCTTTTCTTGGTTAGGAATTAACGAGTTTTTTTTTAGTGTTGAAACATCATGTTTTCATCACTGTTTTTTTTTTTTAATGGTATTTACAGGCATTATGTGGAAATTGAGTAAACATGTATTTGAATGTACTAGTACCTTTCAATTTTTTCTTTCTCTTCAAGGCACAAGGCTAGTTTCTTCCGAAGTGCATCCATTTCTGCCTGGTTTTGAATAGCCTGAGATATACAGAACTCCATTAGGAAAGCTTTTTATCAAATGAAACCAATTTTAAATTAGAATAAGCAGAACTATTTTTTGAATTTGTTTACCTGCAATCGGAGGAATTCATTCTCCTGATTAATTGAAGAATGCCAAGCTGCTTCTGGATCCTGTGCAGGAAAAAGTAGTACATGGCAAGAAGCTTTAAACCCAAAGTCAACAGGTTATACCTTACACGTAAACAATCCATTCATGCTTAATGCTTCCAGAATAAGATAAACTAAGTAGATTAAATATATGCATGCATTTACAATTATCAATGCATATTAATTGTCAATGATGCATTTACTATTTAAACTATTGTTGTCTTTTTAGTGAAATGAAAGGTGTCCTTCCATAGCACAATTTGGCAATGTATTTAACAGTAGGTAAGAAATCATAATGACTTTGACAATTGGTGAATCCACCATGTGAATGGAGATGCAGGCTATATTTCCATGGGACACGTATGGAAAAGGAGATGCCGCAATATTTCCACAGGATATGTTGGCAAGATAGAACTGATTCAGCCTTATGAAGCTGAGGAACTAAAATTTAGGTGATATAAGAAATGTTTAATATCATATTTAATCATTGATTGATTTGACATAATAATACTCCTTGAGTATTTGAATTAGAATATCAATGGAAGGTCCCACAATTGTAAGATCTCCAAGGTAAAATGCTAAAGCTATTTTTTACATTGGCAATTGTTCTCCAATGCAAATGGTAAAATAAAAGTGCTAAATTTTAGCAAATTACTCCCATGCACTATGCTGAACATAAAATAACACATGATATTGGCATGGCTTTTGGCAATGCCAAATTTAGCACATCCAAAGATACATGACCATTAAGCCTCATCACCAAATCTGAACTTTGTTTCTATTCAAAAAACATCCAACAATAAAGACAATTTCCTACATTGGGAAACATATTTAGTGAACTTAGATCTTACCTGATTGGAGACTAATAAATCATCATCACCATTAAGCCTCGTTACCAAATCTGAACTTTGTTTCTATATCATAAAAACATTCAAATGGTTAGGAATACAAGCTATACCATCTGCAAAAACAATTCACTTCCAAATTTCATAATGGAGTTTGGGAAAAACCTGAACTTTTGAGAGATCTGATTCATGCATAAGTTTCCAATCAAGAGCTTCTAGTAACTGCATATATGTTTCAAAAAAAAAAAAAAGAATACATGATCCATGACAACAAAATCATAATATGAAATTTGGAGGGTGGGGGTGGCGTCAGTGACAATTGATGTAAAAATTATTATTTTTTTAAGGGACTTTTAAGTAAGATACTTTTTTTTTTTTCTGATAAGTAACTTTAAGTAAGATATATATTTTGCACCTTATTCTGTAATACAGTAATCTGTTCATTCATCATCTGTCTTTCACCTTCCTCGCAGAATGACTTTAATCTGCAAGTTAGAACATGAATGGTTAACTAAGCAAATAAGTATTTAGTTTATTTCTTTTAGCAAAGTTCTGTTATATGCAGAAAATACATAAATTAATATAGCAAATTGATTGAAGAAATAGAAATATCTAAATTCCAACCCAATAAGATGCTTAGTTTTTCGTAATTGAGAAAGAGGTATATTGTACTTTGACTTCCCAATTCAAGATTGTAGTCAAATACAAAATGCCTAAGATTATATTATAACTTGAGGTTTTTTCCCCAATCTTTCCTATTTCTTGATCACAACTGGGTATATTCTAAGAAACATGTCATGCCCAATTCCCTTGATTTGGTTGACTAAATTATCATTTTTGGTCAGAAAAAGTGTTTGTATTGAATATATTCTTCTAGACTATAAAAAAATATGTTGTTGATTTTGTGAATATCCACGAGCCAAGGAAACAAAAGACTTGGCATAAAAGATTTAAGTGACAAAGAGAATTCAAACTGTAAATTAAGGGTCATGCCTTCTAATTTCTTCTTTTAATCGCAAATTTTCCATTGCAAATCTTGTTACTTCCTGATTTCGATCAACCTGCATCCGTAGAACCTCTATTTCCTTCAAATGCTCCTCTTTTTCTTTCAACAAGTGTGCCTCAGCAGATATCTTCCCAGAAGCAACTGCTTCCAACCTCTTTAGTCCTGATTCTCGAAACCGTAGCCTCATTTTTAGGCCTTGTATCTCATCTTGTCTTTGTTTCGCCTGATTCAATCAAAAAAGAAAAAAGAAAAACAAGATTTAGTTTTCTGCTATTATGCTTGAATCATTTCATCTTCCTATCAGAAAAACAGAAAGTTGATTTCTAAAATGCCCATAAATACAAACAGAACTTATGCCTATAACTTATAGTTACAGAACTTATTCTAAAATCAACAATCGAAATATGAAAGGCCTGTTAAAAAATCAAATATCATAAATGACCTTCTGGTAGTCATTTTTCCTCATTTTGGAAAATGTAAACCCACATGACATGGGTTAGAGCAAGATATATATTGTGAGCCCAAGTCCTAAGAACCTAACATTGTATCAAAGCTTTAGTTAACTGGAGCTCAAATATAGGCCTAAATCCTAACAGCTTGAAGAAACTTTTTGGTAGTTCAATAGTATAAATATAAAGAAAAAGGCTATTTCTATTTTCCTACTAATCTTGAAGACCTGTCCGATTACATGATCTTATCAAATAAACTAAATGAAACAAGTAAGGAACTTTTAAACATACCAGTTGCATAGCTGCCTGATTCTCAGCAGCCAATGCCTGCAGTGCAGTGTCCTTGTCCTTTTCCCTCCTAAAAGCCCCAACAAGAGCAACTTCATATTCTTTCTTCTGAAAAAACAGATCAGCTAATTGTAAACCAACAATATAAGTTTGATGTTTTCTACAATTTAAAACTCATAGTTCATACCTGAGACACTCTTTTATTAGATGTAAGCGGACTCAATGATCCATGAAGCCCTTCCCAATTAAATGATCCGGGAGATCCAGGAAAAGATACTGTCCAAGTATCATTATCCTGGTTTTCAGCTCCTCCATTTGCCAATCCCCTCAAGCGGGCTACTTCTTTCTAAAATAAAAACACGTGATATATTTGAGACCATATTAAACCAACACAAACTATTTAGCTTGGGGATATGATCAGTTGCATTTAGAATCAAACAATATTTCAACTACAAATCCCAAATACAAACAGTAAAGAGGAGTAACTCTGCATATTTAACTTCTCAAAATTAATGAATCCTCACCCCTTCCCACCCCCCACTCCACCACATAAAAAAATAAAAAAATAAAATAACCGGTTTACTTTAATAAGTTAAATGAACACAAAGCATCCCTATGGAACTTTTATGAATACAAAAGTGCAATGCTTGTTGAGCCACAAATCACCTAGACTTACCATTTTGAAAACAAAGTTTGAGAACTGGAATATTTTAAAATTTGTAGGAGGAATCTTTCCATCAAAAAGAGAAAATTGTAAAGAGCAACCAACTAGTGCATTACAATATTCACATCCATGTGAAATATTATCCAGGAAATTGCACAAAAGCATATTTATTTATAAATAGGCCAAACAACTCATTTCAGTAGAAATTATGCAAACTTACAAAAGTAGATGTGCTACACAACCATTTGTAAGTATTAGTCAAGGCATAAGTATAAAAACCTGATATGGAAACAAACTAATTCACTCTGGAACTTCAAAATTTGCTTTGACCTCCATTCAAAGAAATTTCTACAAACTAGATAATACTATACTCACATAATCGGCATAATCTAAAAGCAACATTAATCAACAAAAACAATCTACTTTGCATAAAAACCTTAAGCTGTTGAATCTGCATTCGCATAGCAAGGACGTCTCCAGACGCATCTTCATTCACAATTGCCTAAAGCAAAACGCATAAATTATTTCCCATGAGCAATAATCGGAAAATGATAGAAAGCATAAAGGAGTAACAACATCAATATATTCCAAAAAGATCAAATCACAAATAAATAAAATATTAAACCAGTCCCTACTAAACGAAAATGATGTCAAAATCAATTGATTAGAGTTTTAGAACCATTCGATCTCATTCAAAAATCTAAATCAACCCAAAGAAGGACAATTAAGATGAGGCATATTGAATGTGCAGCATCAACTACTACAAGTAGATATCTGAAAGAAAATAATGCAGTAAAGATCACATACATTGTTCTTGATGAATTTAGCACGTTGTGCAAACTTTAACGTGCTTAGTGTCTCTAATGAACAGCTGCAACGGGCAAAAACAAGTGTCATATACAAACATATATTTAAAAAACAAAAAGAATTTTGTCAAAAATACAAATGATAAGAGACTTGCAATTTGCGGAACTTTTAGCTTTAGGGAAACTATAAATCACTCAAAAGTTAGAACATATCTTTAGGACCATAGTTAACTCATATCGTGTATCATTTTTCCTATTTTCCTATACTGTGCATTGCATCATATCAAGTATTTTAATTTTTTTTATATAGTGAAAATAAATAGAAAAATTACATCCATATGTGCATATGTATTGGAAGCATAAGGTATAGACTCTAGAGTAATATATATTTAAATTTTTGAAAGATAGTAAGATTTAAAGAGTTAAACTATACTATATCATATCAAAAGGTTGAATATTAGAGTTCTAAAAAGTTCAATGTAACAAAATATGACTTTAATGAATGTTCCATCTCAAAATTTGCAAAAATAAAATTCTTAAACTTATATATATGATTTTTAGTTCTATATTCTAACTAGACATATGTACTTATATTTGTTGTGTGTATGTACATATACATGTGTGTGTGTGTGTGTGTGTGTGTGTGTGTGTGACCTTTAGAGTTTCAACTTCTCAAATTTGTCATCATTCCTTTCCCACTAAAAAAGAAATTCAAATAATAATAATAATATATTTAAAAAAAAGTTTTTATTCACTATTCATAATCATTTTCAATATCAACATTCAAATCATTCAAATGAAAAGTATCCAATATCCATTGCACAAATGCATTTACTTGGCTTCTAATATGGCCTTTAACAGGGATGTAGCTTTCATGTAAGACTAGTTTACTTCTTTCTCCCTTTTATGATCAATTTATAACCTCTTTGTACATTTTAAACAATCAATGTAATAAATTCTTTTAACAAAAACAAAATTAAATGTGATATTTCTTTAAAATTATGAAAAATAGTTGAAGGTGTATGTATCCTTTTATCGTTATATCACATTTTATATCATGTATCATAAACATATGATAAGATACATTTCAAGATAAGATAATCATTGCAATACATCTCAATTTCTGGGGGAAAAAAAATGTTTTGTGTTGTTGTATTATATTGTGTTATCATAAATTTTTAACAACAATGCCTAGGACTACAAATAATTAAGAAGGTTAATTTAAGTATATGAGGTGAACAATTAAAATTGAGGGCAAAATACCAAAATGAAATAAATAAACAAAAAATTAGGAACTTGAGAAAGATTTAAACTATGTATGTATATAGAAAATCTAGAAGCTAGAATCTCAAAGAACAATAAATGGAAGAATCACTAACCAATTAGATGGACTAACATTTGCAATTATGATAGTTTTTGCATTCCCCCCTAGCGAATCCTGGACGAAGACAAGGAAAAGAGATAGAACCAATATATAGTGGAAAGTATGCAAATAATACATGATTCAAGCATATTTGTTTTTGTTAAAAGATAGATAGAATGGTAGAAAGATCTATATTTTGAAACATGGTGAGCTTCATCAAGGTATTTCTAATAATGCTTCACATCAATGAAAAAAGTGGCCAATGTAAAAGAAAAACTAAGTTCTACACAAAATATGTCAAATTTGCTTGAAAAGTGTCTATTACAACTAGCACTATAAAAGTTAGGGTTTGTAAATATTTCATACAGCTAAAGCAAACTATACTTGGTACTATTTGAAAGGAATTAGTTTTAGATAAAAGCTTTGAATAGCAAAATAGTAAAGTTCTAAATGTTCTTTACATTGATAAGATACATTAGTTTCTCAAGCTTAACCTCACAATTGTGGGTTCAAATTCATGTATATGTGTTCAGAAACATGAATTTGATTTGATGTCCATGTAATCTTAATTTTCTTCTTAAAAGAACAATACTCTACCTGAAGCAGAAATGTGAGTTTTGAATCCCGATAAGGAACATGGAGTGACTTCCCATTGGACATATTTACAAGATTCATAATCACAAGCCTGCAAATCTCATAAGCAACTCAATAAAATGGCCTCAAATGAAAATAGTAAAGAATATTATATGGCCCGACTTCAAAAGATCAAAATAGTAATTGAAAACGATGAACTTAAAACAACAATCACACAGTAGGTGATGGCCACTTACCCCAATGTTGAAAGAGATTTATTGATGTTAGTAGCTTCCTTGAGACGCTCACCTTCAGCACCAGAACTCTTTTGCCTGCAACCAAAACACATTAATAACAATAAAAAGTAAATGAATTTAACTTCTACCAAACAAGCAGCTTCCATTTTCCAGTATCTCTATATTGACTCATATTACCTTTCAGAACCTGCTAAATCCACCAGATTAAGACGAGCAAAGCGGTGGTGAGCTACACCTTGTGATTCCCACTGAAAAGGAACCTTCAATTAAAACTCATACCAAACTAATACCAAGTGACATTCAGAAATTTATTAAAAAAAATGCTGATCTGAAAAAAGTTCAATTTATTAGGTCTCACTTTTTCTTTTGTCTTTTTCATCCTTTTCAGGGTGAGGAAAGGAGAAATGGACAGGGAAAGAGAGTGGAAGAGGGGGGTGGAGGGCAAGAAACAGAGCACTCACCTTGCTCTCTATGATACATGTGAATACACTATGAGAACGACTACTTGCACGGTTCATGTTAGTGGCAGCTACCTTTCTATTTGCTGCACCCTGACAAACATGAAATATTAGTAATATAACTATTATCAACCTGACAATGTCCATGCATACAAATGAAAAGAAGAAAAAATATAACTCATTGACAATGATACAAATCAAAAGTTTATGCCTCAATCATGTTATCAGGGAATAAATTGTCCTTAAAATCCTCAATATGTTACACCCATGTGAACCCCATATCTTTGTGAGGTAATTAGCATCCTGACTACATCCAAATCAACCATAAGCAAGCATTCCTAGATAATACTTAGGCTGTCATTTGCATAGAACTAGCTAATGCTGCTGGGGAAATACCGTACCTGGCTGGATGGCTATCTCAACACTAAGACAAAAAGTGAAAAATGATAACTAGTTACTTGAATTACCATGATTACAATGATTTCAAATCCATAAACCTAGATGTCGGATGTTATAGTGCCAACCACACATGGATCAATCACACAGGAGCATTTCAGTTAGAAAACACAAGCTGAAAAAATGATCCAAAAGCTGAGAAAAATATAGATGTACAATGATAAAGGCATCAATATGTATCCTTCAATTCAATTACCCTATTTACTGAACACTAACTTAGTTTACTTCTACTATCATAGCAGTTTTAAGATCTAGGTCCAGGCACTTAGAATTAGTAAAAAAGTTCAATTAGGCACTTATATTTTTACTACTTCATAATATTAAATTCCTATGAATAATTCGTATATACTAGAAATATGCAAAAACATGACACCTGATAAGCTGCCTGTGAAAAAACTTTTCAAGCTTCACTTAATTCATTGCTAACCAAAGGTCACTGATCTATGAGTGAGACCGCATGTTTCTAGGTTCTATTTTTACATGCAAATTTGTTGTGCATTATTCCATAAGTTACTATTCGGTATGCGTCATGTAAGCGAAAATCTAAAAGATATGTCTTCATTGGGTAACTAATGCCTTTTCTCTTTATAATTTTACCAGTAATAAATATATAGATACCAGAAGTAAGGTTCTAAACAGGGTCTTATTTGGGTATAGCTGAGCCTAAAACTGAACAGGAACCCATCCATCAATATCATCCACTATTGCTACTAGTCTATCATTATTAATTCTTATTTTGTTCTTTTCATTTTCATATGGTAGTCGGTGATGATTGTTGTCACTACCATCAAGGATCAATTTAAAACATAACTACGACTTGATTCTTATTTTGTTCTTTTCATTTTCATGTAGTAGTTGGTGATGATTGTTGTCACTACCGTCAAGGATCAATTTAAAACATATAGACTTCAAGAACAAGGCAACTGATATAAGAAACAAAACCAGATTCAAAAAAGGGTTTAAATACTTGAACAAGTTGTTGAATCACATCGCGAGCACTTGTAACTTCTAGCTCCGTGAGATTTTCTACATGTACCCCTTTTTTAATGTCTTCTCTAATCTGTACCAAACCAAACACAAGTTTTGAGTCATAAGATAATGAACTTTTGATAGTCATATGCACATAAACTAAAATCTGTAAGATAAAAGGACCTTCACAATGAAGATCAAGAAGGAGATCAAACAAAACTTTTTTTTTTTTTGATAACCAAGGAACCTTCCATGGTCAAATCCTTTGGACTCTCCTTGAGGACCCAAACCTTAGGGTGCTGACCATACCCACCAAAACCAACACTGGGTAATCAAGGACATTCAACCAGCGACAGGAATTGAACCAAAGACCTTGTGTCTCTACCACATATCTCAGCATTCATGCTAACCAACTAGGCACCCTAACGGGCTGAGATCAAACAAAACTATAGAAATGAAGTTTCATTTGTTAGTCATAAATACCTGTAAATTAGCAGATGATGGTTCTAGAAGATCAAGAATCTGTTCATTGTATATTTCTAAGAATGAGCATTTACATGTAAATCTTAACTTCTCATCTCTACGAGCCTCTTTTTCCTGTGATGCCACAAAAGAAACATGGAACATCGCATTTAGAAAGTTTATTGTAACTTGAATAAAATAAGTAGAACAAAAGTGATAAATGAATAGCCTAAGGTTTGGTAATTCATTCCTGTATCCCTAAAAGTCTAATATATGCGAATTAGAAGAACTTTTAACACAGATGCAACTGCTAAGCTCCAAGTGCAATCACCATCCACAGTGTAAAAACTTAAAACAATTTTGTTTGATTTGCAAGTACTAAAGTACAATAACAATTTAGGAAGAAGCATAAAAAGCTACAAAAATTAGAATAGCAAACTTCTTTACTCTGAAAAAATTATCTAGTAGCCTCTCAATGTCCACCTAACTACATAGCAAATTATTTATATGCAATATGAGGATGGCAAAGAACTACATAAAATGATTAGGAAAAATGCTACAAAAGATGGAGCTAAAAGATTGCTTGCATTGGGAAAATTACTTAATAGCCTTACTGTGCCCAAATTGCTTTACAACTTCATGATATTGATAAATGTTGTGCAGACAAAAAATCTTTTTGATCTAAAAGACTCTCCATTTATCTGATTCCAATTTCTAGCATAATTTTTATCTCTTAGTCTTACCTAGAGTTCCCTATTTAATTTGTGATTAATGTGATAGCCTAATGAAAAGACCAAAACCAAAAGACCAAAAGACCATTATTAATCTATTTCCAATTGAAAGAGATCTACCTTTTGAATTCTTGAAAACAAATACTCGAACACTCTTGGTGTCATCCCACAGTTGACACTATGCCTTCGAGTGCCTCCCTCAATATCTCCCAGCATTGTATGAGTCTTTCCACTGCCAGTCTATGCATAAAGAATCATATTTTAAGAAATGAAAAGAAAAACCAGAATCAAATTTCTCCAACGTCAATAAAGAAGAAAGAATGCCATAAAATTGTTATTCTAAGCAACCAGAATATGCTCCTTATAAGTTCACAAAGAAAAAGACTAAGGACTTCTCTGTTAGAGGAAATGAAAATGATTTTTTTTTTTCATAAATAACACCACCTCCTACTTACCTCTCTAGCACATCCACATGGACAGAACATCACCAGAATTTAAGAGTGAGAAAACATGTTCATTTTGATATAGTCCTCAATTGCTAAAATGCTTGCAGGTTAAGAACACAAAAACTAGTATTTTGACCTAAGGATGGCCATCTTTTACAAAGTATTTGGGAAAACAGTTGTTTTAAAAGACATTACGAAACACGTTTCCTACTGAAATTTTCATTTTTTTTTCCTACTTCTGGAAACAGAAAATAATTATTGTTTCCAAAACGAAATAAGTCTTAAATCTTTTACTTGCTTGCTCTTCACATGCTTAAGTCTCTATCCACTAACATGCTGTCATATATAACAAATTCATTAACAGTGACAAAAGTAATTAGAATATAAAGAAATTGGTTTAGAGAGACTCACCTGCCCATATGCAAACATGCAGCTGTTGTAGCCTCCCATGCAGTTATCCACCATCGGCAATCCAGCTACTTTGAACAGCTTCTCCTATTGCATTTACTTAAATTAAGTCCAAGAGAGGAAAATGGAAGCTGACTCTGACATAAATCAACAGAGCATTCAAACAAATACCTGGCTGACATTCTCATCTGCAACCAGATCAAAGGTGAATCGAGATTCTGGATGCCCAGTCCAGGTAATCGCCTGACAACTATCTTGCCTAATGCATTTATTATAGCCTTGCAGTGATATTTCAGAACTACTGAGAGGACGAATTCTAATAATAACCTACATTTTATTTAAAACACAAACAAAAACAGAGTTAAAAAATAGGCAAAAGAAATTTGTAGAAACTAAATCGATGAACAATTTTTGTGAACTACTTCTCCAGAATTTACGAGATCCTCAATGAAAACAAAAAGAAAAAAAAACAAACAAAAAATACCAACAACAAAATATTTCAATCTCTTCTTATATTCTGTCAGAAACCAAGCAGAAACAAATTCCAGAGAAATCGTACCTGCACATTGTGATCCTTCCAGAAGGAAGGATCTTCATTAAGTTCAAAGCTCTGGATTGACGATCCTGCAAAGGTAGCATCATCATCTCTCTCACTTATGTTCCGAACTGCAGAAGAATGAAAATTTTCTCTCAATGCCGATTTAAGAAGATCGGGCGAACTCTGAACCGAAGGCACAACATCTGAGGCCGGTTCTTGGAAGCCGAATCGGCTTCTGATTGCGCTTTTCGACTCAGAAATGAATGACATTGTTGTACAAAATGAAGCCTAGGAAGTGAAATAAGGGTTTAGAGAATTTAAAATAGTGAATGAGCGAGATTTGTAGGGAGAAAGTTAGGGCAGACCGGCAGAGATTGGTGGGGAGGGCAGAAAATAGTTTGGAAATGGAGTGAGTTAGAAATATGAGGTGAAGTCATAGGAGTGATCTGACGGTGGAGAACGGTCTAGATGAACGGTCGGGAAAGTGTGAATTCAAATTCGTAGACCGTTTTATGCTTTGGATCTGAATTTTTTGAACTAGGAGCCATTTTTCAGTCCAAGTGTGCAATTACAAATATATCCCTAATTCTGATATATCTCGTTTGGATAATAGGTGTATGATTCAAATCCGGCTAATGAAAGCAAATTACCAAAGTATCCCCTTTATCCCCGAATTTTTTTAAAAAATAATATGTACAGAGCATATTACATCATATTTTTATATATTAATTGATTTTTTCACTAATTTTTCGACAATTTCCTGATTTTTTTATCACTCAATGCTCACTCTCACTCAGCCAAACGCCCATCTCGTAGAGAACTTTTGATAACCAGGGCAAATTTGTCCTATAAAAGTATATATATTGAAATTCATAAATAAAAAAAACAAAAAAAAATATTAAAAAACATTTTAATAAATAAATTGATTTTAATTATTTTATTTTAAAATTTAATTTAATTGATTATTAAAATATAAAAACTATGATGATAATTTTCTTATGGGATCTTTCTCGTTATCATTTATATATTAATTAAATATAAAAATTATAAATATTAAAAAAATCATAATATCATCATTCATTTTATATTTGAATTAAATAAATCATTATTTTAATATTAAACTCAAATAGGACATACTATTATCAAATGTCACAAATTTTATTTTTCTATATATATATATATTATTCAATGCTTTCAAAATCGGACTAAACATTGAACTTGAAAAGTTATCGATTCATGATTCATTAATTAAATCGATGATCAAATCAATGATATCATTAATATATAATTTATAAAATATAAAAATAATTATAAAAAATTTATATATATATATATATATATAGATAAAATTAAAAATTTTAATAATATTTTATTTTTTATATTTGATATATCAAATTAAATGATTAAGATAAATATAAATGTATTAATATATTAAATTTTATTAAATAAAATAGGTATAATATTTAAATATGAAGGTGAAAAAAATATAATATTTAATTTAATTACATATCTATATATTTTTTATTTTAAAATTTTAAAATTATTTTATTAATTAATTTGTATTATTTTCATATTTATCATTAATAAATATTATAAAATAAATGTAGGTATAAATATTAGTATTTATTTAAATTTAAAACAAGGATATATATATATATATATATATGTACCATGTTTTTTAATAAAGCTATCATGCAGTTGAATGGTCCTTTGCTTATTTTGTAAACCATGTACTAATCCCACATTGTAGAGTACTTTTTCAATGCAACCAAAATATATCCCACATCAAAAATCAATGGGCCCATGTGTGGTATAAAATACCCAGCACTGTTTTAGTAAACTACAACTGATATGGACTTGCAATGAAGGATATTGGGCCAATGACATGAGAAGCCCAACAAAATCTTGGTCAAATCAATAGTTGACTAGTTCACATGGAACTAGACGGTTTGTCCGATTCGACAGTCCAACTGTTGGTTCAGTGTTAATCTAACCTTAAAGAAATCTAATTGGCCGAACCAAACCGGAGAGGCTGTCGGTTGGACCTGTTGGACCACCCAGTCAGTCCCATTTTTAAAACATTAATATTATTATCTTATTTTATTATTTTTAAAATTTTTCTCAATATTTTTACAAGCTTTGATCAAATTCTATTTTATCAATAAAATAGTGTTAAGGGCAATACAACCATTGATATTACCCTAAGTCCCATGAAGAACTTCCTAAGTCAAACGGCTTCATTTGTTACTTCAAAAGTTGCAACGTACTTGGCTTTCATAATGGAGTCAATAATGCAAGATTGCTTCACACTTCTCCAACTATTAGTAGCACCACCTAAAGTAAATTACAAAATAGGAGGTAAACCAACAAGAATCTTTATCAAACTAAAAGTCTAAATCTATGTACCCAATGAATAATATTAGCCCAAGGGCTCTCCTAATCAGGTGTTGATGATAACAAATCATGGTTAAGCTACTAATTAGTTTGAATTATAAAGAATTTCAAGTGTTAATTTGAAAACTCATCAAATGACCTAATGGATGCAAGATCAAGACTTTTGGAAGACCTTTAATCATAGAAAACATATGTAAGATGAATGCATTGGTGCACTTACGATTTACATATCATTTCATGCATCTTGAAAAACTCAATTTATTATTTAAAGTTACAGTTTCATCAAAAACCGAGTTTTATCAAATGAACATTAGGAAAATCACTTCAAAATTGGAATATTAAGAGAAAATACCATAAAAAATAGGTTTTTGGGTAAAAAATGGTGAACCGATCAAGGCTTTGTCCAAACCGGCTCAACCGACCAGGGTACCGGTCGACTGATTCCCTCTTCTTGATTGAGGTCCGGTCGAGAGGTGCAAAAAACTCTCTCTCTCTCTTCCAATAGTCTTTCTTTCCCAGTCGAGGTCTGGTCGAAGGTAACGGTGAACTGCCAAGCATTAAATGCTCTAAAGGCTAGTGAACTGGTCGACCCTCAACTCAACTGATTGAGGTTGCCTTTTGGTTTTCTTGGCTCCCGAGATTAGAAACCTATAAATAGAGAGTTCTTCTTCATTTATGAGTAAGAGAACACCTGCATTTATTTGTCTATCCACTTGTTCTTACCTTAAAAGCTCTCATTCTTTTCTTGGTGCATTAAACCTCCATTTGCATATCCTTTAGTGCACCTTTGTGATTTATCCTAGCCTTAAGTTGTATTTGAACCTTTGTTGAGCTTGGTTGAGAGATTCATACTTGTTAATTGAGTTTTAAAGTCTTCAAGTGAGTTGAAACTTGAAAAGATTGTGTAAGAGCCCATTGGAGCTGGAATCCAAGTGTAAAGGTGATTAGAAGCTTGGTTGAAGCTTCAAGTTAGTGGAACTCTCACTTGGTTAGGAGCTTGAGGAGAGTGGACGTAAGCAAGGAAGTGTCAAACCACTATAAAATCTGAGTTTGATTTCTCTAACCTTATTTCTTTATATTTGCTTCTCTTGTGCTTAAATTTGTTGTGTTTATAAAGAATTTTTAAAAACTCAATTCACCCCCCCTCTTGGGTGTTTTTCTCCCTTAAGATTAGCTTGTATTTTCTCAATTGGTATAAGAGTTAGGCCTCTTGTTTAAGACGTAATCATCTAAGAAGAAATGGTTAATCCATCAAACTCATCTCACATTGAAAGTTTTGCAACCAATAGACCTTCATTTTTTACGGGAACCGATTATCCCTATAGGAAAACTAAAATGACTTGGTTTTTACAATCAACATATTTAGACGTATGGGACGTCATTGAAGATGATTTCCTTCAAAATTAGTTGATGGAGTCATGGTTCCAAAACCCAAGCAAGAATGGGATGAGTGTGATAGAAGAAATTTTCAATTAAATGATAAGGTTGTTTATACTTTACAATGCTCTATGGATAGAAATTAATATAATAGAATATGTCAATGCAAATCGGTAAAAGAAATTTGGAGATTGCTTGAAATAACTCATAAAGGACAAATCAAGTTAAAGAGTCAAAAATCAATTTGCTTGTTCATAACTATGAATTGTTTTTTATGAAATATAATAAAAGTATTGTTGAGATGATCACTAGGTTCACCGACATTGTCAATGGTCTTAAAGCCTTGGGAAAAACCTACAAGGAATCCGAAAAAGGTGGTGAACATCTTGAGGTCACTTCCATCAAAGTGGCATACCAAGGTCACCGCAATTCAAGAAGCTAAAGACGTGACCAAACTACCTTTGGAGGAGTTCATAAGGTCATTGATGACATATGAGATCAATTTGGCAAAGAAGCAACAAGAAGATGAAGATAAAAAGAAGAAGAGCATAGCTCTCAAAGCTACAACTAAGGAAGAAGAAGTTGAAGAAAAAAACAAAATGAATAAGATGAAGGTTTAGCCCTCATCACAAGAAAGTTCAACAAATTCATGAGAGGTGAATGGTTTAGAGGAAGAAGTTCACTTCTAGAAGAGACTTTTCTAAAAAGGAATCTTCATCTCATGGTGACAAGGAGAAATGAGAAGAGAAAAGAGATTTGGTGTGTTTCAAGTGCAAGAAATTGAGACACATTAAATATGATTGTCCTCTCTACAAAAGTGAAGCCAAGAGGAGAAAGAAGAAGGGAATGATGGCCACTTGGAGTGAAAGTGAAGATGAATCCTCTAAATAAGAAAATGAGAAAGAAGTAGCAAACATGTGCTTCATGGCAATAGATGAACTTGATGAGGTAAACTCTAACTTTAGTGATGAGGATATACATGATGCATTTGAAGAATTGTATGGGGATTTTGAAAAACTTAGTTTGAAAAATATTTCTCTTAAAAAGAAAATTCAACAACTTGAAAAAGAACTTGGAGAAGTAAAAGAAAAATTTTCAAATGTTGAAGTTTCTAAAACTCATCTTGAAAAAGAAAATGAGATTCTAAGAAAGAAAAATGAATGGTTGACCTCCTCTTTTTCAATTTTTTCTTGGGGACAAAAATCTTTTGAAATGATTCTAGCTAGCCAAAAATGTGTTTTTGACAAACAAGGGCTAGGATTCAAATCTTCAAAAAAATCAAAAGTATTTAAAAAACTATTTTGTAAAGGAATCCACAAGTGCAAGTCCTTCCACTATTTGCAACTTTTGTGGAAAAGGAGGGCATATTAGTAGTACATGCTCTTTAAGAAATGGTTATCAAAAGAATTCAAATGCAAAAGCTAAAAAGATTTGGATTGAAAAACCCAATGTCACTAACCCTCAAGGACCCAAAAAAATATGGTCACCTAAATCAACTTGAGTTTTATGTTGTAGGTTCAAAGAAGGATACGTGGTTCTTAGATAGTGGATGCTCAAGACACATGACCGGAGATGAATCCAAGTTTGCTTTTCTTACAAAGAAAAAGAGAGTAATGTTACCTTTGGAGACAATGCACAATGAAGAATCATTGGTCAAGGCAACATTGGTAATGACACATCCTCTCTCATTGAAAGTGTTTTATTAGTAGATGGTTTAAAACATAACCTTTTAAGCATTAGTCAATTTTGTGACAAAGGTTTTAAAGTGATTTTTAAAGCATCTCATTGCATCATCAAGGATATTCAAAATGATAAAACCATCTTCATGGGTCATAGATGTGATAATGTTTACACTATAAATATTTCAAAATATGATGACCTTGATAGATGCTTTTCAAGCATGCATGATCAAAGTTGGTTGTGGCATAGGAGGTTAGGACATGCTAACATGGACCTCATTTCCCAACTCAACAAAGATGAACTTGTTATAGGTCTTCCCAAAATAAATTTTCAAAAAGATAAAGTTTGTGAAGCTTGTCAAGTGGGAAAGCAAATCAAAAACTCTTTTAAAAACAAAAAATGTCATTTCCACATCTAGGTCACTTGAGTTGTTGCATATGGATTTATTTGGTCCCTCTAGGACACCAAGTATTGGAGGAAAATCTTATGCATATGTTATTGTGAATGACTTCTTTGGATATACATGGGTCTTGTTTTTAAGTCAAAAGAATAAAGCCTTTTATGAGTTTTCAAAGTCTTGCAATAAGGTTCAAAATGAAAAAGGTTTTGCAATTACTTGTATAAAAAGTGATCATGGAAGAGAATTTGAAAATATTGATTTTGAAGAATACTGTAATGAGCATGGAGTTGACCATAATTTTTCGGCTCTTAGAACTCCTCAACAAAATAGGGTAGTTGAAAGGAAAAATAGAACTCTTCAAGAGATGGCAAGAACCATGCTAAATGAAAACAATTTACCAAAATATTTTTGGGCCGAAGCGGTTAACACTTCTTGTTATGTTTTAAATAGAATATTATTGAGGCTCATTCTTAAGAAAACTCCCTTGAGCTTTGGAAAAACAAGAAACCCAACATTAATTATTTCAAAGTCTTTGGATGCAAATGTTTTATATTAAACACCAAAGACAATCTTGGAAAATTTGATGCAAAATCGGATGTTGGAATTTTCATTGGTTACTCAATTTCAAGTAAAGCTTTTAGAGTTTTTAACAAAAGAACCATGGTTGTAGAGGAGTCCATCCATGTTATTTTTTTATGAATCCAACAATTCTCTCCAAGAAAGAGAGAGTGTTGATGATGATTTAGGTTTGGAAACCTCCATGGGAAGATTGCAAATTAAAGATAGAAGACAACAACAAGAAATTAGAAAGGATCCCAAGAAAGAAGAATCACCATTGGTACTACCCTTTCCTCAACAAGTGCAAGGTGAATCAAGTCAAGACCTTCTTAAAGAATGAAAGTTTTTCATTAGTCACCCACTAGATCAGATTATAGGTAATCCATCTAGTGGGATAAGAACTAAATCCTCTCTTAGAAGGATTTTTAATAATCTAGCTTTTATATCTCAAATTGAGCCTAAAAATATAAACGATATTTTAAATGATGAAAATTAGATGCTTGCAATGAGTTAAATCAATTTGAAAGAAGTGAAGTATGTGAATTAGTACCAAGTCCTTCAAACCAAAGTGTTATTGGAACTAGATGGGCCTTTAGAAATAAAATGAATGAAAATGGCATAATTGTTAGAAATAAAGCAAGATTGGTAGCCCAAGGTTTTAATCAAGAAGAAGAGATAGATTATGAAGAAACTTTTGCCCCTGTAGCTAGGTTGGAAGTCATTAGGATGTTACTTGCCTTTGAATGTTTTAAAGACTTTGTTTTATATCAAATGGATGTGAAAAGTGTTTTTTTAAATGGTTTTATAAATGAAGAAGTATATGTTGAACAACCACCCGGTTTTCAAAGTTTCAACTTTCCTAACCATGTTTTTAAACTTAAAAACGCATTTTATGATTTGAAACAAACACCTAGAGCATGGTATGAAAGATTGAGTAAATTTTTTTGAAAAAAGGTTTTAAAATGGGAAAAATTGACACAACTATTTTCATAAAAACCAAAGAAAATGATATGCTCTTAGTTCAAATATATGTTGATAACATCATTTTTTGTGTTACTAATGTCTCTCTTTGTGAAGAATTTTCTAAGTGCATGCATAGTGAGTTTGAAATGAGCATAATGGGAGAACTCAAATTCTTCATTGGACTTCAAATCAAGCAACTAAAGGAAAGAACCTTCATCAATCAAGCAAAGTATATAAGAGATCTTCTCAAAAGGTTTAACATGGAAGAAGCCAAAACAATGAAGACTCCAATGATCTCATCCATCAAGTTTGATAAGGATGAGAAAGGTAAATCCATTTACTCTACTATGTATAGAGGCATGATAGACTCTTTGCTATATTTGACTGCTAGTAGACCCGACATTATGTATAGTGTATGCTTGTATGCTAGATTTCAATCTTGTCCTAAAGAATCTCACTTAAGTGTCGTAAAAAGAATCCTCAAATATTTGAAAGGGACAATGAACATAGGCTTATGGTATCCTAAGAGTGATAACTTTGAATTAATTAGTTTTTCGGATGTCGATTTTGCCTGTTGTAGGATTGAAAGAAAAAACACTAGTGACACTTGTCATTTCTTAGGATACTCACTTGTCTCATGGCATAGAAAGAAGCAAAATTCGGTATTTTTGTCAACAACGGAAGCCGAATACATAGCAACCGGTTTATGTTGTGCACAAATCCTTTGGATGAAATAAACACTTAGTGATTTTGATTTATCTTTTGAGTATGTTCCTATTAAATGTGATAATACTAGTGCCATAAGTATATAAAAAAATCTCGTGCAACACTCTAAGACTAAGCATATAGAGATTAGACATCATTTTCTTAGTGATCATGCACAAAAGAGTGACATAACACTTGAATTTGTAAGCACAAAAATTCAACTTGTCAATATCTTTACGAAACCTCTAAGTGAAGAATAATTTGTTGATATTAGAAGACAACTAGGGGTGATTTCTTTATGATCTAATGTTTGCTCAATCAATTCTTGATGAATATACCTTCTCATTGCATGAATTTCATGTCATATGCATCATATAGACATATACTTAGATAATGGCCAAATTTTGACCAAAAATCAAAATTCCCTTGGCATTGGGCATCAAAATTTGGGGATTTCAACTAAAAATGGTAAGGGGAGGATCACAAAATGAGAAAATGTGCAAAAAAATTGAAAAGTCAAAACATTGATTGCATTGACCAGGCGGTTGACCGAACTAGGACCGGTCGATTAGTTCGTCAGGATTTAGGGTTTTTAAGAGACTCTCGCACTTTAGTTTCTGCACTATTCTCCTCTATTTCTTTAAGGTTTCTCTATTTTTTGCTTATAGAGACGTATTTGAGTACGTTTTGGACCGACTGAAGGCTTTGGATTGGATTTTTGGGAAGAATAAAGGCTAAGGTTTCGAATTTGGACCGCTTTCTCTTCCTCCTGCGCGCCATAGTCAGCTTCAGCACCGTTTTCTCTCCATTTTCGTATGCCTGGGGTTTCAGTTGTGAGTGTTTCTCTCTTTACCAACCACTACTCCCTTGTTTCTTCTTCCATATGGCTCCTAGATTAGAGTCCGCTGCTTTTAGGGCATAGGACAAGTGCCTAGTTGAGCCGTCTCAGTCGGAGGCACACTGAAAAGTGAGGTTTGACACCACCTTGTTCATTTTCGTGGAGGACTACTAGTGGTACAAACAACATTATGCTCAAAGACAAGTAGTTCCTAAGAAAAATATTAATTTTTCCCAACTTTAACATTTCATATTGAAGGGTCTATTCACTAGGATGGGTTGGCTACCCATGGTCATTGTTTCGGAGCTGATTTTCCCAACTCTGGTGCGAGCATTTTACTCGAGGGTGACTTATGGCATGTGTGGTCCGATCATTTCTACTGTCAGAAGAGTTGAGATCCGTCTGGACCCGGAGAACATTTGTTGTATTTTCGATATTGCTCCGATTGGACTCAAAGTGTATGAGTCCAAGATGTGGCCCACTGTGCCAAGATTTGAGCTTAGATAGGCCATTCAGAGGATTTATGGACTTCTAGATGCCCATGGAATGGGCAAACCCTCGGCTTACAGCTTGACGGTCATCAGTAGAGTGTTACACCATATGTTGTGCTCTATCTTTCTACCACGGGAAGGACTCCGAGATGAGGTCTCTTATTATGAGGTATTCCTTATTGACTCTATTTTGACTGGGAGACGGATCCACTTGGGGTACTTGATGATGATGTACATGATCTCACGTTATGAGAGCACAACTCACGTACTCCCCTATGGTCGTTTCCTTACCAAAGTGTTCAAGGATGTTGGCGTTGACTTGAGCAAAGAGACAGATTTTGAGGCCCCAACAGTTATGAACTGTATGATGATCAATCAATGACGATGATGAAATTTGAGAAGGCCCCATATGGTTCTTGGGTAAAGAGAGCAAAGAGAGCACTTGCACAAGCCCGGGGACAGGGACAAGCACAAGCACATCCTAGAGTTGAGGAGGAGGCCGAGATACGAGAGATAGAGGGTGAAGTAGACCCTTAGAATGACTATTAGCAAAGAGAGCCCGAGCTTGACATCCATCCATTACAATCAAAGGGTGTTTCGTTTAAGGCTACCTTTTCTGAGTCGATGATGTCTGAGCCGACTTGTACAATGGGTCCATCTACTCAACAGTCATTCACTAAGCCTTCCTCTGGCCCTGCATTCATTGAGCCTCCTCATACTGAGATACCACCTCCTCAGGCACCTCTCGCTCCTGACCATGCTCCATGGATGGATTTATCTACTCAGATTAGCTCTCTAGGCACATGGAGAAGCTTGCTATAGTCAGTGATACACAGTTCTACTCCATGGAGGATCACATGGATCAGTATCAGGCTAGCTTCACTTATCAGTTTGGGTATCTCCAGTAGAGGTTTGAGCGTATTGAGGATCGCATGGATCAGCATCAGGTTGGCTTCACTTCACAGTTTGAGCATCTCCAACAGATGATTGAACATATTGAGGATTGCTTGGAAAGCTAGCATGAGGAGATGATGGCTTATTTGCGATCTATGTTTCCACTTCCACCTTCTCAGCCTTGATTCCTTAGATACCTCCTTTGTTTTTTAATTTTTTTTATGTTGCCAAAAGGGTGAGATATTTAGGATCTAGGAGTCTATAGCAGACTTACATGCATATCATTGTCATATCATTATCATATCATTGTTTGGATCATACATATTGAATAATGATATATTTGACTTATATTTGATATGCCTATATGTTTCATGACTTACATTGTTTCTTATTATAAATTCTTTCTAGCATGTCTTGATTATCTTGGTTTTAACTTCGTAAATTTTGATTTTTTGACCCATGATTGGTTTGAGAGGGAGATTCTTCTTCTCCTAGATAATTTTTTAAAATAGTTATCAAAAACAATTTTAAAGAATAATTTTTGAAAATTATTCTCTAATGGTTTGTAAAATAAAAATTGGTTTAAATTGTTTTTAATAATTTTAAATATGTTTTAAAAATAAATTTTATATCTAGTGTTTTATTTTTAATCATTTTATATATTTGTATAATTATTTTATATAAGAGTTATCATAAAATAAGTGAAAACAATAAAAAATAATTAAAACATGTTCTTCAAAAGCACTCTATTTTCTTTTCTTTTAAAACAGAAAATAAATTTTCTTTACCAATCATAATTTCTGTTCTAAAAAACAATTACTAAACAGAGCCATATTCTTGTGCAAAATTTCTCCTTCATCACCATGTCATGAATGAAAGTAAAACTTTGTTATTTTGTTGATTTTTTTTTTTAAAATGATTGGACATTGAGAAGATTGATGTTGTCATCTTTTTTTATATTAACTACCATATGAATCACAAAAGGTTAGATCATACCATTTTTTTCTTTTTTCTTTTTTTCTTTTTATATGGGATAATTGAATTTGTAGTTTATCCATCAATACCAACTCTCTTATAATAAAAGGTGAATTTACTTATTCTTTAATATTTTATAAATCTTATTAATATCAAGCAAATTTAAATTGAGTTATATAAATAGTTTTGTATGTAGTTTAACTGTGGTTAAATTTCAATTATAAAATATTTAATAATTTAAGTTCTAAGTCATATTTGATACGTCTAAACTTTATATTAAATTTTATTAACAAGAATTATATTATAATTAAGTTTTCTTTATGTAAAGCTTAAGTATGATTAAGTTCTTAATTGTAGTCCAAAAAATTAAGTCTGGGCATATAAAAATTGGCTTAAGGCATAAATGAGTTAGGAGATGGCTTCAAGCTTTTTAATATGGAAACTTCTAAGTCATATTTGATACGTCTAAACTTTATATTAAATTTTATTAACAAGAATTATATTATAATTAAGTTTTATTTATGTAAAGCTCTTATATGGTTAAGTTCTTAATTATAGTCCAAAAAATTAAGTCTGGGCATATAAAAATTGGCTTAAGGCATAAATGGGTTAGGAGATGGCTTCAAGCTTTTTAATATATGTAAGCAAGATACTAGTCAAATGTACCCCCCCCCCCACCATTTTGCTTGAAATTGCTTCCGAAGGGATCTAACTCGCCCTTGTAATATAAAGTGCACCAAACATATATACTTAAAGTCATTATATAAAGAAAATGTTAAAAGAATATTTTAAAGAGCAAATTAATTATAATTATTTTATAATTAAATGCAAAATTTTCTTTTAATTAATTACCAAAAATATAAAAATTATATAATTTTCTTCATAATGTTTTTAATATCATTAATAATTAATTAAATATTAAAAAATTATATATATATCATAATTTATTTTATATTGTTTAATACAATTAAATTAAATGGATCATATTTTAATATTAATATATATTTTAAAATTAGACATGTTATAATCAAATATCATAATATTATATGTAATTTAATAATAAATGTACACTTATAAAATTCATATTTTTATCGATGCATACGATATTATTATCAAATATGATAAATCATGTTATACATATATCAAAATTTTCAATAAAATAACTTTAAAATGTCTATTATACTTCTAATTATATTGTTATGAGGTTTTCCTTACATTTTCATGAGTTTTTAACAATTTTAAGCTTATCGATATTTTTTTTCCAAAATATCCGCCGATATATCTCCGATATATCCGATATATCTCCGATATATCCGATATATCTATAAAATCGAAGTATCGATATATCCGTGATTACCGATATTTTCATCCTTGGTAAGCAATGACCTTTAGGATGTGTGGAAACTAATTCTTATTGTGAGCAATGACCTTCTAAGATGTGTGGAAATTAATTGTTATGGCCCCATGAGAAAATTTTCATGTCTATTTGTTAATTGTTTTTTTTTTTTTAAATATTTATTCTTAAGATTAAAAAAAATAAATATTTGAGAACCAAAAATGGAAAATAAGAGTTTGCTTGATACCTATTTTCAAAAATAATTGTTGAAAACTATTATTTAATGTTATGTAAAATAAAAATTTATTTTAAAATTTGAAATATTTTAAACATATTTTTAATATTTTTAAAAATGTTTTAAAATAATTTTTATATTTAATGTTTTATTTTTAACTATTCTACATATTTGTATAATTATTTTTAAAAAATAATATTAAAAAAATAAGTGAAAAAATAGAAAATAATTAAAATATGTTTTGTGAAAAATGTCATGTTTTATGATCTTAAGAGTAGAAAACAGAAAATAGAAAATAGTTTTTTGTTGTCAAAAAAGTTTTTTTTTTTTTTTTAGAAAACAAAAAACTATTTTTGAAAACAATTACCAAACATACTCTAATTTTTTATTCTTAAAAATAGAACTAATATACTTTTATTCTTAAAGATAGGAAATGATATGCTTTCTATTGTTTTCATTTATTTTGTGATGATTGTTTTGTACAATAATAAGATAAATATGGAGAATAATTAAAAATAAAGTACTATAATAAATTTTATTTTTTAAAAATATTTAAAATATAAAAAGCAAGTTCTAATTTTCTAAATTCCTAAACAAACTTTTGTTGTAAAAAATATTAGAGAAATATTTTTAAAAACTATTCTCAAATATACTCTTAATAACCTATTCTTAATAAGTAGTTTTTTTTTTTTTTTTTTTTTTTGTGGGTCTTAATAAGTTATTTTTTTTAAATAAGTTATTATTAGGGTTGTTCTTTGGTACACACTCTTTATTATGGGTACCTACCCACATTTGACCATACTGATAAAATGACACGTGTAAAGTGCATGTCATTAAAAAATTTACAAAAACTTATTAAACCGGTAAAGATGACCTGTTGGTGAGAAATAATCACATGCATTTCATACATATCTAAATATTACAACTTTTTTTTTATTTTATAATTTATTATTAAATATCAAATATAATTTGTTATTTAATGAACTACCTAACTCTATCTAAAAAAGAAAATCCTACCAACTACCCTTATAATCTCAGTATTCATATATCCAATTTTTTAGTATTTTAATTTTTAAATTTTTTAAGGATAATTATTAATTAGTATCAATAAACAATATTATTATATTTCCAAGTGGAAAAAAAATTCAAAAAAAATATGAAAAATTGTCAAATTTCAAGGAAGAATGTGAGGAATGGTATGGAGAATGTGAGGATTTGTCATATTCTTCCTAGCCTTTCTCACATTCTTCGTACCCTTCATCACATTCTTTATACCCTTATTCACATTCTTCATACCTTTTTATAATTACTTAGTGTTTTAAAATTTTAATTTTTTTAGGATAATTTCCATCATTTCTGAGCTTAATTAATATCAATAAACAATATTATTGTATTTTCAAGTGGAAAAAAAATTTGAAAAATTGTAAAATTTCAAAGGTACGAAAAATGTGAAGAAGGCACGAAGAGTGTGAGAAATTCTCACACTCTTCATACCCTTCCTCACATTCTTTGTACTCTCTCCAATTTTTAATTTTTTTTAGGATAATTTCTATCATTTTTAAGCTTAATTAGTATCAATAAATAATATTATTATATTTTCCAAGTAAAAGAAAAATTAAAAAAATATGAAAAATTGTCAAATTTTCACAGTACGAAGAATGTGAGGAAGGGTACGAAGAATGTGAGGATTTCTCATATTCTTCGTACCATTCCTCACATTCTTCATACTATTCATCACATTTTTTATACATTTACTTACATTCTTCGTACCCTTTACAATTATTTAGTGTTTTAAAATTTTAAATTTTTTTAGGATAATTTTCATCATTTCTAAGCTTACTTAATATCAATAAAAAAATATTGTTATATTTTCAAGTGAAAAAAATTCAAAAAATATGAAAAATTGTAAAATTTCAAGGGGAAGAAGAATGTGAGGAATGGTATGAAGAATATGAGGATTTCTCACATTCTTCGTACCCTTCCTCACATTCTTTGTACCCTTCCTCACATTCTTCACTCTCCTAATTTTTTAGTGTTTTAATTTTTAAATTTTTTTTAGGATAATTTCCATCATTTCTATTTTTAAGTGGAAAAAAAATAAAAAAATTGTAAAATTTTGAGGGTACAAAAAATGTGAGAAAGGGTACGAAACATGAGGATTCCCTACATTCTTCGTACCACCTCCAATTTTTAAAGTTTTAATTTTTTAAAATTTCTTTTAAGGGTAATTTTCATCATTTCTAAACTTAATTAGTATCGATAAATAATATTATTGTATTTCCGTGTGGAAAAAAATTTTGAAAGTTTAAAATTTTGTAAAATTTTTGAGGGTAAAGAGAATGTGACAAAGGGTGCTAAGAATGTAAGAATTCCTCACATTCTTTGTACCATTCCTCAGATTATTCGTACCTTCTACAATTACTTAGTATTTTAATTTTTTAATTTTTTTGAAAATAATTTTCATCATTTATAAGCTTCATTAGTATCAATAAACAATATTATTTGTATTTTTAAGTGGAAAAAAATCGAAAAAATAAAAAATTCAAAAATTTGTTAAATTTTAGGGTACGGAGAATGTGAGGTAGGGTATGAAGAATGTAAGGATTGCTCACATTCTTTGTACCCTCTATAATTACTTAGTGTTTTAAATTTTTAATTTTTTTAAAAATAATTTTCATCATTTCTAAACTTAATTAGTATCAATAAACAATATTTTATGAGGAAGGGTACAGAGAATCTAAGGATTCCTTATAACCTTCATACATTTTCTTACATTTTTCGTATCCACTCTAATTTTTTAATGTTTTAATTTTCTAATTTTTTTAGGATAATTTGCATCATTTCCAATTTAAAAATTTTTAAATTCTTATTTTTTGTAACAATTCTTTCAATAATAACTCAAAATAATATTATTAAACTATGTTATTGTCATTTGCAAGTTAAAAAGTAAATATGAAATTTTAAAAATATAAATAATTTAGGAAACGAAAAATATGAGAACGGTAATAAAAATGTGATAAATATATGTTTGGTACTTTCATCACATTTTTCATATTGATTTTTAGTTTTAGAATTTTTGAAATTACAAATTCATTTTCGAAAATACTATCATTAGTAACTCAAAAGAGTCTTAGTAATTTATTTTATTGTAATTTAAATTTGAAAACCTTAAATTCAAAAAATGTAAAATTTGAAGAGTACGGAAAACATTATGACGATCTAATTACCTAAGCTTTACATATGATTATAAAAAATACTGAATTTTAATGAAAATACTCATTTCATATTAAAATATTACCATATTCATTTTTATGTTGAGTTTAAATGTTTAATAATTTGTTAAAGATAAAATAATGTAATTATGATATATGATGATTTTTTTTGTTAATAAATATATTTTCAAATTTTATTTCAATTTTATTTTTATTTTTTTCCAATTCTATTTTTATCTCAATATTTATCTTATATTTATTTTATTTAAACCCAAAATAAATAGTTGAGAATGGAGGAAGAAATTAAAGGAGACGGTGGAAGGCCACAACCGGTTCTTCCCTTAACCGGTTAAGTGGAATTTTTATTTCAAATTTAAAATGGATGGCCAAGATGTAATCTTGGACATCCGATGGCTTAAAAACTTTTCATTACGGTACGAAAGGAGGTACTCTAGAATTTTCCTTATTCTTGATAAGTCGTTTTTGTTTTAACTTTATAATGATTTGCATTATGAGTGACATATTTTTTCAGACATAACCAAGGATGAAAATTTCCCGGGGAAGTTTCATGTGTCGGTTAGGACCGACATGACACATGATGGAGAGTATCCACCTAGCCCCCTTTTCACCAATTTTTTTTTCCTGATTTTTCAGGATTTTCACCGACATGATATATGGCCAAACTCAAAATTTGTATTTTTAGAGGGGCTTGGAGGGCTCCCTCATAAAAATTTAAGACCCTTGCGTGTAAAACTTATATATATCTTATTTAAACATTTTTAAAACATAAAAATTAATTAATAAATTAATTTTAATTATTTCTTTTTCAAATTCAAATTAAATAATTATTAAAAATATAAAAACCATCATATTTTAATAATCTTTATTTATATATATTTCATATTATGATTTATTACAAGAAAAGTATATACCTATAAATAAATTATAAATATTTTAAAATAAAAAATTTATTAAGATAAATATATTAATTTGATGATTTAAAATGAATTTTAAGTTAATTTTAACTAATAATCTTAATGCTTAATGTAAAAATTAAATAATTAATTTTAAGTTAATAACTTAAGTTTCAAATTAATTTTATCAAATAATCTTAATATTTAATATAAAAATTAAATCATTAATTTTAAGTTAATAACCTAAATATAATTTAACTTAAAATGAATCATATTAAATTGGACCAAACAGTGAAGTTTAATTAGAAATGAGTAATTGAAGGCATTTCAATTTATGGATGAAAAGAATCACAAAGTATGCATGGAATTTTATATAATGCAATATCAAAATGAGGATAAATTATTAAAAAAGCTTTGGGATTTCAAAATAAGAAAAAGTTATTTTGGAGAAGAGACTTGGCATTATAAAGATTTTTTACTTTTTTGGGTTTTTGGTAGCTAGAAAAAGTTATTTTTGGTAGGCATTTTCGCCGCGACTCTAGCCTCAAAAGTTCAATGGGAGAAGAGAGAGAAAAGAACAAAAAGAAAAGGAAAGGAGAGATAAGAGAGAGGAGGAGAATCTCCACCAAATCGAGTGTCGTTTCCGCGGTGAGAGTTCAGCCTTTCAGCTGAAAGCTGCTTTCATTTCTTATCTTTATTTGAAATTTGAACTTGAACCTTTTGTTTTGTCGAACCCAACAACCTTTCAGGCAAATCTTCTGTACTTCCATTTCTTGCTCTCATTTGCACATACATTACTCCTCCACTTGTTAGTATTTTTATGTTTGCCAAGTTCTGCAATTTTTGTAGCTTAAATGGAGCTTTGAAACAAGTACTTTGAATAGTTTTTCAACCTTCTCACTCTATCATCTCTTCAGATTGAAGACCCATTAGGCCTTCAAAATGGTGAAGTTCTCCATGCCCTTGATGGGTTTGATGCTGTTATGCTTGTGGGCAACTGTTACAGAAGCAAAATACATCAAGTACAAAGACCCTAAACAGCCATTGGGCGTTAGAATCAAGGACCTCATGGCCCGGATGACTCTACAAGAAAAGATTGGCCAAATGGTGCAGATCGAGCGCGAAGCTGCATCTGCCGATATCATGAAGAAGTACTTCATTGGTAAAACAGATTCAAAATCATTGATCAACGTCTAAGTCGGAACTCTTGAGTTTTTTTTTTTTTTTTTTTTGTGGTGAATGAATGCTATGCAATGTGCAGGGAGTATTTTGAGTGGTGGAGGGAGTGTCCCGGCCAAGAGAGCATCGCCTGAGACATGGGTGAGTGTTGTGAATGAATTCCAGAAGGGTTCTCTATCCACCCGTCTTGGATTCCCATGATTTATGGGATTGATGCAGTTCATGGCCACAACAATGTGTACAACGCAACAGTTTTTCCTCACAATGTTGGTCTTGGAGCTACTAGGTAAGTGATGTGCATCTACAAGTATACATGTGCTTGGGTTTCTTTGATCAAAATGGGGCTTTAGAGTTGAGGTTACTTTCAATTTATTTGTGCGCATTGGACCTCTGGTTCTGGGTTCAAATGGACCAGATATCCAATTCCCATCTGTAATAGATGTGCAGCTACCAATTTTCTAAATTGACTTGGCTGAGAGATGAAGGGCGTAAGCGAAGGAATTAACAAATCCAAGCTTTTCTAACGTATAGATTTGAAGGGGAATCTGTTTGCTCAGTGCCTCAAATGGTAGTAAATCAGCAGATGAAAGTTGAAACAGTATAGCCCTTAATGTGTATGACTTGTCTTAGGTTGCTGATATTTCCTTTTAGCTTTGAGCCATTATGTGAAACTCCTTTTGATGTTTTGAAAGGTCCACAAGTTTTCATGAATTCTCATACAAAATTTTCAGTATCTGAAAGAATGGATAAGGAATGCATGAAAAAGCTGAGACTTGAAATTTGGACTTGAGTACCCTTGTTTATAGTTGATTTGTAAATCTTTGAATCACATGGCACTGTCAATTTATATTTTTATGGAATTGAATATTTGATTGAATTAATGTGAGTGCTCAGGTTCTTGCAGTCAAACCTATTGTTGCATGATTGGCTTATGCTTAACCTAATATTGTTTTTATTTTGTTATTATTATTATTGTTTTAAATCTCAGGGATCCTGAGCTTGTGAAGAAGATTGGAGCTGCAACTGCTCTTGAAGTTAGAGCTACAGGAATTCCCTATGCTTTTTGCTCCATGTATTGCGGTAACCACATGATAACAGAGTCAGTAGTTATAAATCCTAGTTTTTTTAGCTTGTTTGGGTTCTAATTTGTTATTTGTCTGTGAAATCTGTGACGCAGGTTTGCAGGGATCCAAGATGGGGTCGGTGTTATGAAAGCTATAGTGAAGATCATAAAATTGTTCAAGCAATGACCGAGATCATACCTGTTTGCAAGGAGATTTACCTGCTGGTTCTAAGAAGGGTGTTCCCTTTGTTGGTGGAAAGTAAGAAATTAGCAAGGATATATATATATATATATATATATCCTTTCTTTAAACCTCTTTATTTCCACTAAGTGAATTATTAACCACTGATATTCTTGGTGTGAATCTTTCAGAAAATCTCCTTTATTGTGTCCCTTTATTCAAATTATTATTATTATTATTATTATTATTGTTTTGTCTTAAAATTTCTTTTTTTTTTTAGCGAGGTCACATTGCTAGTCACATCACCATTTAAATAAATTAATTTGAGCTCGTCAGATCTCTATGCATTTTCATATAAGTTCTGTACAAATGCATATGGACTTTTGAGATGATCAGTCAATAAGTCATAACTTTTAATATATGATAGCAAAAGGATGGACCTGATGCTACCTGGTCTGCAGTTTGTAGCTTTTTGACATACTCTGGGTATGGTTCAGTTTTACATGATTTAAAGATAACTGCTTCCTGTAAATTTGCTCAACTGGCCTTATCCATGTACCTTAGTGGTGTGCCATGTGATCCTGTAAATATTAAGCATACTGCATACTGAAACAGGAAGAAAAATGCCAAAAGGCTTCTCCATGTAAAGCTTCATATTCTTTACTTGGTAGGTTGACTGCTGGTTGTGCCTAAAAGCATTAGAAGCCATTTTCTGCTTGAACAGTGGTTTGCATTTCTTTGGATTTCGTTCATCATAGATTTTAGGTGCTAATTTCTCTCAGAACTTTTCTAATGGGTATGCAAGGGGTTTGCTATAGGTATCTGATGGATTTGTTTGTCCTTGCTGTAGCTGTAGACATTACTTGGAAAATGTTTTCTGGTTTGCATAATCATTCCCTTATTTGATTCTGTAGAAGGATTGATTAGAGCCTCTGCAACTGCTGTAAAGTCTCATGTTAAGAAAGGTTTACTTGGTTGGTGAATCTCTTATGGCTTGTGCATGTCAAGAAGCACATCTGAAATTAAGATTGTTGTTTAATAATCCTATGGAAATTTTATTGAAATTCTGTGAACTGACATAGTTAAAGGTCCTGTTGCATACTAGGGAGAAGAATGATTTCCTCATTAATTTTTTAAATTGGCTCAGGACAAAGGTTGCAGCTTGTGCCAAGCACTATGTGGGGGATGGTGGTACTACCAAGGGCATCAATGAGAATAACACTATAATTGATTTTAATGGATTGCTCAACATCCACATGCCTGCATATCGTAACTCCATCAGCAAAGGTGTTGCTACATTATGGTTTCCTACTCAAGCTGGAATGGAAAGAAGATGCATGCTAACCATGATCTTATCACCGGATTCCTCAAGAATAAACTACGGTTCAGGGTAAAGGAAATCATTTAAGAAATTATTCAACAAGTGTCTCAAGTTGTTAATTGTAATGAAGGACTAGAATTGCTAGGCATAATGTGTTTTGGTGGATGTATTTCAGGGTTTTGTCATATCGGATTGGCAGGGTATTGACAGGATTACATCTCCACCCCATGCTAATTATTCTTATTCTGTCGAAGCTGGAGTTGGTGCTGGAATAGACATGGTCAGTCAAAATTCATTGTGATGTAGATAAATAAAACCCTGAAATATTAGTGTACAATTTAATGTTGCTTAAACTGACAAAGGTATAGTGAATTTGTACTTGTTCTGGATATCTTGCAGGTCATGGTTCCATACAACTTCACAGAATTCCTTGATGATCTAACCTTCCAGGTGAAGAATGGCATCATCCCATGGCCAGGATTGATGATGCAGTGAAGAGGATCCTGAGAGTCAAATTTGTCATGGGATTATTTGAGAACCCAATGGCTGATCTCAGCCTGGTCAACCAACTTGGGAGCCAGGTCTGCTATTTCAACCCCATTAATACATTTTTCCTGGATGGTGACAAATTCCTATGTTGATCAATAATGTGGCTCAACAGGAGCATAGAGAGTTGGCAAGGGAAGCTGTGAGGAAGTCACTTGTGCTGCTGAAGAATGGTAAATCTGCCAAGAATCCATTACTTCCCTTCCTAAGAAAGCACCAAAGATACTTGTGCAGGAAGTCATGCTGACAACTTGGGTTATCAATGTGGAGCTGGACAATTGAATGGCAGGGTCTCGGAGGCAATGACCTAACATCAGGTATAATTTAAAATCCCACTTTAACATAGGTTTCTAACTTCTCAAAATTGCATTTTGATGTATAAAATTCAGGAATTTCATTCATTGCTCTGTCAATATGCTTCATAGTGGTTTCTTATAGGCTAGATGAAGATGCGCTTTTGCCTAAACTTTGGCAAGGCTTGAAATTTTCAGCAGAACAGGGTGCTCGTATAGCATAGCTCAGATAAACCCGAAATTTTATTCTCTTCAATTGTCTCATAATTATATGCATAATCAGTGGATTTCATATTGAGGTGGTCATCTAATAACAAGCTGTGAACCTTATGACTAGAAAGTGGAAGATCAAAAAGTTTGTTTTCTCACCATATCTGAAAGGACTATTGAGGGGCATTTTATCCATTTTGTGAGAGCATTATTATTATTTTTTCTGAAAGGTTTTTCTGATGGAATTCTGTTTAATTAACAGAACCACAATCCTAACTGCGGTGAAGAATTACCGTTGAATCTGGCACTCAAATTGTCTACAATGAGAACCCTGACTTAGAATCGTCAAGTCAAACAAATTCTCATATGCAATTGTTGTTGTGGGTGAGCCTCCTTATGCAGAAACTGCTGGTGATAGCATGAGTCTGACAATAGCTGAACCTGGTGCAAGCACCATCTCCAATGTCTGCGCAGCTGTCAAATGTGTCGTTGTTATCGTTTCTGGACGCCCTGTTGTGATCCAGCCTATCTAGCAAAAATAGATGCACTTGTAGCTGCTTGGCTTCCGGGAACTGAAGGCCAAGGTGTTGCAGATGTGCTGTTGGTGACTATGGATTCACTGGAAAGCTGGCACGAACTTGGTTCAAGACAGTGGAGCAGCTCCCCATGAATGTTGGTGATCCACACTATGACCCTCTATTTCCCTTTGGGTTTGGTCTAACGACTAAACCCACCAAGCAGACCTAGAATCCCATTGGAAGGGCGATACTCATCCAATTAAAACTTTCTGAGTTCATTTTCCTTTCTATGTACCTTTTCCTAGAATGTGGTTGCTGCATTTGTTTGTTTTTGACATGCAAGGATGCTATTTAAACAGAGTAGTAGAGGGTGCTCATGCTTCAAGCAATATCCATTTCAACTGGAGCTGTGAATGGTATTCAGCATCCCTGAGATGTGTACCAGAGATTAAGATTAAGAATTGAGTGGCAAGTTTGCGATAGCATGACACTTATAATTTATTCAATCGCTACCCATTCATAATGTACTATAAATCTGGATTTGAATCCTAATATAGCATTTATATATTATGCTTTTGGCCCTTTCTTCATTTCTCCTATGGAGGATGAATGTCAGATCCAATTTTTGTTGTATTGTAAGTTTACAAAGGAACACTGAACATGCACACTTACGCATGTTAGCATTCCTAAATTTTATTTTATATATATAATATTAAATAGTTTTTAATATTTTCAAAATATTGAGTTGGGCCCCTTTTGTAAATTGGATTTGATTTATGATTTGAGATTTGGGCTTAGTATGTTGTTTTAGAATTATCATTTCAATTGAATTGCATTCGGTTTTTCTTATATTTTTATTGGGCTTTGATTATTTATTTTGCCTCTTATTTGGATTTTTCTTGGTGTTTGGACGAGTGTTTTGACACCATGTTGATTTTTTTGGACTTTCTGGATTTTTCTCTCTAAAACTCTTGGTATTATTTATTTATTGTTTTTTGTGAGAGGTTGAGATGTTTTTGGCATTTCCAAGTTTCGTGGGGAAGCTCTAGAGAGCTACTAGAATTGGGGTTACACGGTAAAGGATAATAATAATAATAATAATAATTCTAATAAACCAAACTCCCTTTTGAATACTTTTTTTTTTTTTTTTACAAGCTGAATTTCGCTTTTTTTTTTTTTAATAAATAAATATAAATATTTTTTTAATAGATAAAGTTAAGTTCTATATCTTTTTTTTTTAAAAAAAAATCAAAATTTCATAAATAAAACAAGTCTCACCGTTTGAGTAAAGACGCATGTGAAAAATGTAAGTCACACTATATGAACAAAGAAATTTGATTTAATATTTATTAAATTTATAACTAATTGGTAAAAAAAAAAAATTATTATAAAATTTACCTAAAAAAAAGAAGAAAATTTTGATTTAATGATCATTGACTTCATAATTAATTTAAGAGAAGTTTCAACCATAATTAACATCAATTTACAAAAACAGTAAACCAATTTAATAACTTAAAAAGTTACTTAATAACTGACTTAACCCGAAGAGAACATGAGCCTATATGCTCTCCTCTAAAACCCTAGTTGGTTCAATTCGGTGGGCTAGTCCCGGTTTCCACCAATTGAGCTAGTGGGACACGAAATGAAATGGCCCAAACTCAAAGAAAATAGGCCCAAAAAATGAAAATAAAATGGGGACTAAGGAGTAAGGACCAATTTTTGGGTCTACACCTTGTTCAAAATTTTATTTCATTTTTTAATTATAAAATATTGTTAAATTTTTTAATTTTAAAATATATAAAATTTTACATTATTTAATTTATTTTTAAAATTTTTAATTATGATCATAATCATTTTTTTTTATAATTTTATATTTGAGAAATTGATATTCATTTTTTAATTATAAAATATTGTTAAATTTTATAATTTTAAAATATGTAAAATTTTACTTTAGTTAATTTATTTAAAATTTTTTTAATTATGATCATAATAATTTTTTTATATAATTTTATATTTGAGAAATTGATAAATTTATGTGTCAAATGTACTATAACATTTTCGGTTATAAAAACGTTATCTTGGTACAAGTAAATGATTGCATTAGATGGGCTATTATTGAGCAAATTCTATGAGGTAACATGATGGTATGAAATAAGTATTATAATTATGCTTGACAAAAATATGTTAAAATTTCATGTCATTTCCCAATCACTATATGAAATTTTTATCATGGACAAATTATTTTTCATTAAGAGATTTCTAATATTAATCGAGTCGATTTTTAATTTTTAAATTATTTGAATCAATGATCTGAGATCCATTTGCCAGTGGGACAAGACTAAAAAAGAAAAATAGTAATTCTAGACCAATTCTGGTTCACTATTTCTTGAAATTTATTGGATTTATATTTTTGTTTAAAAATGATTTAATAATTAGTATACTCATTAATGAATCAAATGCATTATGTTTATCGTAATTTGAAGTTCATGCATATATAGATGAAAAATAATTGTCATATTAGGTAAGTTCTACCATGTGAATTTCTAGTACTAATTAGATTTTTTTTTTTTCAAATTGTATACTATTTTTAAAAATTAACGGTTTGATTAATAAAACTAAGAGTTTATTTGATAGCGATTCTAAAAAACGTTTTTAATATTTTTAACATTTGAAAATTTTTATTTTTCAAGTGTTACAAAAACTAAAAATACTTTATAAAATAACTGCTAAATACACTTTAAGATATCAACTTTCATTTGTAATATTTTTCAATCTCCATTAATTTGAAATTTATTTTGTAAGTGATAAATTTGAAAAAAAATATAGTTGATGGAAACAGCCATAAAAGAGATTTGAAATAAGATTTGGTACATATTAATTGGGTCAAAATTTTAAATTTATTTTTTTTAAATTAATTAATAAATGGTTATTTATCATCTCCCACTTTATTTGAAATCTATATAAAAATTCAAGTTGGTAAAGATAGAAAGGAAAGAGGTTTTTATTTTTATTTTATTTGTTTAGATTTTTGTTTTATTCTAAAATTGTTGTATCATTCTCTAAAAAGTATTATCCTTTTTTGTTTTCAAAAAATAGAAAATTGTTTTTAAATCATGAGATAAAATCACTCTAAGAAAATTAAAAAAAAAATTCTTTATTCCTAAAAAATCACTTTTAAAACGCCCTGAGTTTACAAGATATAAAGTTTTTATGTTATATTTGAAGTTTAAATAGATGAAAAAGTGAATTTTGACTCATTAATTTGAAAATATATATATATATATATATATATATATATATATATATATATATATATATATATATAAAGAATTTAAACTTTGTAAATCAATTTTATCTTTATCAATTTAAAAATATTTTAAAATACATGCACTTTTTTATAAATCAAATAATTATTTCTTAAAATACCCTTTTACTTGATTATATTAAATAAAATTATCCAAAATTAATTTACCATTGTAATTTGACAAAAGTTTTTTTACAAATAAATATATTGTAAATTTTTTATTATATAATATGAGATACAAATCATTATAGAAAAATTCTCCCAATCCATTTTTAATCTCCTAGTTAATAATGATTTTATAATTCTCATACTTTTTTTAATAAAATTGAATAAAATTTTTGTCAATTTAAAATACAATTAAAATGAAAATACTTAAAAATTAAATACAAATGAAAGCCAAAACACTTTATAAAATAAAATAAAATTTTTACTCTCATTCTATTTCCAGTTCTTTCCCGACATTTATATTTTTTATCAGAGTGTTTTGTTTTAACTAAGTCAAAGTTAATATTTTATTTTTATATTTTTAGCTTTAAAGTTTTTTTAAGTTTTAATTTTTAAAATGTCTTATTTTATTAATCTCAAATTAGTTCTCATAGTAAAAAAATTGTTAATGGGTGTTATTAACATCACAAGTAAAATGGTCATTTCAAAAAATAATTATTTGAATTAAGAAAAAGTGTATGTGTGGACTCCGCATTTCGGCTTCATGCGTTTCCCACTTGATGGAGAGCTCGATTTTTGGATAAAAATGATTTTATTGATTAAGAAAAATGACTAGGAGTCGCCACTTATTTTTGTTTTATTTTTAAAGGGTAAACAAAATAAGAAAGAAAAACTCTAAGTGTGACTCCTTAGTTTGGAAAAGGTGGTCTGTGAAAAACTGGATTGGGTTTAGGGGTCAGGTTACTTATCGGGAATGTACGGTAAAGACCGTAGCATCCCTTTAAGTCCCTAAAGTCGGGTCTCTACTAATAAAATGAAGCTGATATGACAATCAGTAGGAAAATCAATGGATACTCGAATTGATCATGCACATATGAGAATCAAACACTCAATAAAGACGATCGAAGTGGGAGTGGGCATACCTTGACATCAAACGATCAATGCGCTATCAAGAGAGCGGGTTAGTGCACAATTAAGAAATAATCTCATGCATGTCAGAGAATAGGAGGTATGATAATCCAATCAAACAATCAATCAATCAATCATAAAGTCACCCATGTTGGGCCCCCACCAAAGCCCGTTTATTTAGCATGACTTAATGTTAAAGATTCCATTATTATGGAATTATGAAAAAATTATTCATGCTTATTGAAATCAAGAGGAGTAGAAGATCGTTTGAAAATCAGAGCGGAATTAAAACTATTCGAGAGAAAACTAGATTTTTGGAAATTTATTTGAAAAATTGGAATCTCGAAGATTGCTGGAAAATTGGAATTTTAGAGTTTATTGAAGATAAGACTTTTAGAGATTAAATATGAGAATGAGAATTTTAGAAATTAAATTTGAACGGGATTGGAATTTTGAAAATGATTTGAGAGTTCAGGATTTTAAACGAGTGGGTAAGTGGATGAGTGAATAAGTAAAGGAATTGAATAATAACAATGGTGAAATAATAAAGATTAAGTAAATAATTACAAAAGATGGAATTTTAGAGATTGAGGATGTGAATTTAGATATTGAAAACTTAAGAATTTATTTAGAGATGAGATCTTTGGCATGCGAATAACTGAATAGGTAAATAGATGGGATAACGTTAATAACGAGAATAATCATTAAATGGCGGTATACGAACGGTGGAGCTTTTGAGATTGGAAATTAGATTTGGAAGTCGGGTTCTGAAGAATTAAACTTTAACGATTAGAATAAATAAATAAACATGGAATAATAATGCTAATTAACGAAAATAATATTTAAACGAAAAAAATGCGCGGTGGGATTTTGAGATTAAAAATTAAATTAGGACGTTGGATTTTTGAAGAATTGGGCTTTGAATAAATAAATAAATATGGGATACTAATTCTAATTAAAGAAAATAACATTTAGACGAATAGTGGAACTTTTAGGATTGAAAGTTAAATTATGACATTGGATTTTTTTTGAAGGATTGGATTTTAATAAATAAACTAATATAGGATATAATACTAATTACCGAAAATAACACTTAAATGAAATAAAAAAGAATAGTGGAATTTTTAGGGTTTGAAATTAAGTTAGGACATCGGATTCTGAAGGGTTGAATTTTAAATAAGTAAATAAATATGGGATACTAATTCTAATTAAAGAAAATGACATTTAGACGAATAGTGAAAAATTAAAACATGGAATTTTTGAAGATTAGACTTTAAATAACTAGATAAAAACGAGATTATAATTCTAATTGATGAAAATAAGATTTAAATGAATTATTGAAAAATTAAATTAAGGCATGAGATTTTCGAAGGATTAGACTTTAAATAAATAGGTAAATATGGGAGGATAATTCTAATTGATGAAAATAAGATTTAAACGATTGTGGAATTTTTAGAATTGTTAAAATTAAATTAAAACATGGAATTTTTGAAGGATTAGACTTTTAAATAACTAGATAAATACTGGATTATAATTCTAATTGATGAAAATAAGGTTTAGATGAATTGTAGAATTTTTAGGATTGAAAGATTAAATTAACACATGGAATTTTTGAAGGATTAGACTTTAAATAACTAGATAAATACGAGATTATAATTCTAATTGGTGAAATAAGATTTAGATGAATTGTAGTATTTTTAGGATTGAAAATTAAATTAAGACATAGGATTTTTGAAAATTACTTAAGGACCTCTGTTTTGAAAATAGAATGTAAAGTTTAGAATGTAGTAATTTATACAAAAATTTTCGTACATGGTGATTAGACATAATTAAAGGAGGGAAGATAAGATATGGATTATTTTAAATTTTGAAAAGGATATTCAACCTTAATACTTTGTCTTTTAATTGCCTTTAAGTTGAGCTAACTAAATTGGTAGAATAAAATGAGACAACGAATAAAAGGGGATGAATAAATTAATTAATTATGGATATTAGAGGTTTTTTTTTTTTTTTTTTTTAAAAAAAATTATTTAGAATTGGGCAGCCTAATAGGCTAACTTGAGGTGGACTTGGGCCAGGAAGATGGTTGGCATGAGGCTCTTCACTCACACAAATGGGCTTGGGCTCCAACTCAGGCCCACATCCATCATCAATGGGCGAGCCCAAGGCTCCCTTTCTCCACCATCGGCGACATGACGGAGAGGGAAGCAGCAGTAGCAACCCGACGACATCCAGAAGACGTTGCCGCCGTCGCTGATGACCAGCACAACTGTCCACCTGGCCGGAGTGGGTCAAGGCGAACCATGCTTGCATCGGGGAAGAATCCGCTAGGGTCTTGGGGTGCGACTGCTGCCGGCTTGGTTGGTGGAGGGAAAGCTGCAGGCCATGAACAATGGAGGACGGGGCTGGTGGTAAGACGACCTTCAGATGTTTCAATGGCGCGGTGAGTGAGCTCACCGTTCGGCGTAGCGGCACCAAAGCGCGAGCTGGCTGTGCTTGACTGAAGCCTCTCTGTGAAGCATGCTGGAACTCGCCCGACGTCGTCCCGAACAACGGCGATAATGTTGGGATCTCTAGCAAGAGATCACTTGCATCATCTAGACAATGCATGAGGGCGTGCTCGGCGCATTGCGGTGGCAGCTTTGATAGCTTCAAGTAGCCTGATAATGGGAGATGGTTTCGCGGAGGTGATGGAGGTGGCAACCAGTCCTGGGAATGGGTCGAAGGTAGATGGCATGGGGGGATGGTTATGAGTGGTAGAGAATAGAGAGTTGACGCGTGATAGGTGCATTAGGGTGAGAAGAATGGAAGGATGGAGGTGGTTGGGTGCATGTGGGGATGAGATAGCTAAAAGCAACAAAATAAAAACAGAGCAAGGATGAGAGATTTAAAGAACTATATGGCAAAACCACGTTCAATGAGTGATGAACGGGTTGCCAACTGGTGGGACAAGTTAGGAGCCCATGATTTAATCATCAAACATCCAATCCAACCAAGATAATATAGTCACTTATAGAAGAGAACCTGGAGTATTAGGGAGAAAAAAAAAAAATAGAGCATTTTACCCACAATAATCATGCTACATCCAAGCAAACCTATGACCTTGATGTCCACAGCAAACAATAAAACAATATATATAAATTGGCAAGTGGTGAAGCAGGGTGTTAGAAAACGAATGCTTACCAAGCTCAAGGTGGCGCCACCCTCTCTGTTTTTTTCCTCTGCCACTGCCTGTCTTTCTCCCCTCTTCCTTGGCAAGCCCCTATTTTTCTATCTTCCTTGGCAAGCCCCTACTTGTCCTACTGTTCTTCCATCAGCAGGCATGGCCTCCTCAACCACCAACCTGACCATCCATGCCCTTTTTCGTGTCTATGAAGCTGCTCTCCTTTTAGAAAGGGGTCCCCCCATCCTACCAAAAAAGAAAACTCCCCCTCTCTAGGGTGGTCCCAGCTAAATCCAAAATAAATAAAAAAAAACATTGGCCGTCGCTCTGAACGCCGAAAACGAAGAAACGACGGTGGCTCTGAACACCAAAACTAGAGAAGTGGCTCTGAGCGCAGAAATGAAACGACGGCTCTGAACGCCAAACTGCAAGAAAACAATGAGGGGGAAATGCGCCCTAGTGTAGCACGCCGCCACAACCCTCAATCTGCTGGAAGGGTCCGAAAGAGACTCCATGAGTCTTGAAAGATGCTCCGCTAGCAAGTCAGAATGATCAGGTCGACGGTGAACGTAGTCTCATGACCCGCTCAACGAAATCACGAGATCTGTTGGAGTGTCGCAATAAGCTGAACTCCTCTAACTCATAATGCTCTGTCAGAAGAATTTATCGTCATCCTGAACGGATAATCCGATAGTCTCAGGGGTTAGTCCGGTAAGAGACACACCATGATCTCGACATAACAATCTACTGAATAGTCCTGGCCAATGGGGTGATCAAAACCCGAACATCGTGCTCCACTGAAAGCTCATCTCGACGAAAATCACAGGAATAGCGATCAGTAAGGCAAATACAATACATCTCGATTGAGGGATGGAAACTATAAAGGATCTGTGAGAGAACGATTGCCTCCATGGCTAAATGAGGGAAATATGCCCCAGTATGGCATCATATGTACTCGATCTGTCCTGATAACTCAAGAGTAACTCCATGGGGACGTACAAAGGATCTAACATGTACTCCGTTGAAAGGGTGAAGCGGGAATCCACACGCCTGAGATAACTTCGTCCAAGAATCATGACTATATTGGAAAATATGAGTCTGACTGAAATGCTCAATAAAGGCTCCACCAGAGAATCGGGACAAAATGAAATCGAATCATCAACTTGACGTGTATCTCATAACTGGGGATGATCATGCAAATCCATGGAGATCTACAGAACTCGACCAAAAGGGCGGAATATGCTTCAGTATGGCATCGAATGTGTGACAGGTCGGAAAGATCAACTGACATCAAATCATCAATCATCAACTATGCAATCCTGGTCATCCGAATCCATAACTGAATCAGACCCACAGATCGAAGGGGCGTCTCCTAGAAGGAAAGTATGATGACATCTAAGTGTCGAGAGGTGCAGGCCTAATGGGGCAACTCCTAAGAGGGCCCACGGAGGAATCATCGTAAAAGCAGCGAATAGATCAGCATCTCAGCGCACGTCTCGCAAATGGGGATAAGTACGCAACTCCACCAAGATCTGTAAATCTCATCCAGAACGGTAATATGCCCCAGTATGACATCAAACGTATGATAGGTCGAAGATCGGGCAACATGAAATCATCTATCATCGAACACACGACATCTATGAAGAATCATAAATCTCATCTGAAATGGAAAATATGCCCCAGTATGGCATCAGGTGCACGACCGGTCAGAAGAACAAATGGCGTGAAATCATCTATCGTCGCACATGTGACCTCTATGAAGATCCATAATCTCATCCGAAACGGAAATATGCCCCAGTATGGCATCAGGTGCATGACAGGTTCAAAGAGCAAAATGACATGAAGTCATCTATCGTCACACATGTAAGCTCCGTAAAGATCTATAAATCTCATCCGAAACGGAAATATGCCCCAGTATGGCATTAGGTGCATGACAGGTCCAAAGAACAAATGACATGAAATCATCTATCGTCGCACATGTAACCTCCGTGAAGATCCGTAAATCTCATCCGAAACGGAAATATGCCCCAGTATGGCATCAGGTGCATGACAGGTCCGAAGAACAAATGACATGAAATCATCTATCGTCGCACATGTGACCTCCATGAAAATCAGTAAATCTCATCTGAAACGGAAATATGCCCCAGTATGGCATCAGGTGCATGACAGGTCCGAAGGGCAAAATGACATGAAGTCATCTATCGTTGCACATGTAACCTCCGTGAAGATCCGTAAATCTCATCCGAAACGGAAATACACCCCAGTATGACATCAGGTGCACGACAGGTCAGAAATCGGGCAACATGAAATCATCTATCATTGAACATGCAACATAAGTGAAGATCCATAAATCTCATCTGAAATGGAAAATATGCCCTAGTATGGGCATCAGATGCACGACAGGTCAGAAATTGGGGGACATGAAATCATCTATTGTCGAACATGTAACACTAGTCATCCGAATCCATAACTGAATCATGTACATAGATCCAAGATGTACCTCCTGGATGGAGAAGCATGATGGCATCCAAGTGTCGAGAAATGCGGACCTAGCTGGATGGATCTCGGGAGGCTCCGTAAGGTAACGATCATGTCCACGTCTCAGTGAGCATCCAGTAAGTAATGATGATCGTACAAGTCCGTGAGGATCCATAAACCTCCAAATGAAATGGGATATGCCCCAGTGTGGCACCAGAGGTACGATAGGTTAAAAATCAGGTGACACCAAATCAATCATCGTCAAACTCACGATCCTGGTAATCCGAACACATCTGAATCAGACCTACACATAAAAAAGGCGACTCCCAGAAGAAAAAGCATGATGATATCTAAATATCAACCAGATCTCAAACACCTGTCCAAGTAGAGGCTGTCGAAGACGACATCTGATCCCATGGCCTCAGGGTGGTCTTAAGACACGGGATGTAACGTAGGCCAAGGTGATAGGGTGATAGAAATGAAAGAAAACTAGGCTCCAATACCCAATGATCAAAACCCATGCCCTCATATATGAAATGCAACATGTATAGTGAATTCCATGAGCCATGGACTTGAGGATGCCTAACGTGAATATGATGTCGATAAGGAGACAAATGAAGCAAAATGAACTGATAGTGATATGTGTAATGATGATGTGAAGTGAGTATCAAACCCGAGATGAGTTGCTGTAAGAAGAGAATAAGACGTGAAGTGAATGAGATGAATCATAAGTAACGATAAAAATGACAGCGAAACAATGAATATATGAAGAAAGGTGGTGATCGACTCAGATCAAACATGAAGTGAAGTCACATTAATAATGAATGTAATGATGGAAAGGACAATGACTAGGAGTCCTCAGGAGAAGGTCACTCATCTCACTCTCAAAGAGATACGACAAAACAAATACAAATAACATAGGATCCTAGATAGCTCACATACGAACTCTCAATAACGAACATACTCGATAAAAATGACCCTCAAATATCAATATACATACTCAATGATCGAGAACACTATGCACATACACACACGTGCTTATTATTATTATTATTTTTACATATATACAAATATACATACCCTGAACATGAACAAATGAACCCTAAGGATGATGTCGATAACGGATGGACACCATCTCAAATGCTAAGGCAACCAAAAATCTCTCTAACGAGATGACCTTCTCAAACTAAGGATCTCTAAACCAATGTCCGCGAGATAGATGGTGGAAATGATGTGACTATCCTCCATGTGAGGAACTGAGGAGGATCACCACTCATCGTGGAGAGAATATGAAACAAACAAGTAGTAGATAGGATAAGGAATAAGAGATGAGGAACACAACCAACGAGATGAGATGAAAATGCAGAGGTGCAGTGGTAGGAAAAGATAATGAGAAAAACGTGCCCCTAGGTCCAAGGCTCATGAAACTCCCAAACAATGCATGCATGCACTAAAAGGGCCCCTATCCTGGTGTGAAAATGTGAGCAAGGCGATAATAAAGAAAGGTTATAATGCGTATGCGAGGCTCAATGGGCTAGCAACGGACTATGTATAAAAAAGGAATAACAAGGTATATGGCTAACTGAAATGATGGCCACCCATCTTGCGACCATGGTCTCAAACATAGTACCTCTTTAGCTTATCCACATTGGTCGGCTCTGAGAATCAATTTCCATCTAAATCCATCAACCATGCGGTGCCCTCTGGGGTCAACTCCTTGATGAAATAAGGTCCGCTCCAGTTGGGTCTGAACTTCTCTCTAGGATCTCTGATCAATCCCCTGATGACTTTAAGAACCAAGTCACCTATCCGTAATGGTCTGGGCTGGACATTTCTGAACAAACTGGCAGCAATCCGTCTCCATGGTCAACTAGAAGTAACCAATCCTCATGATCTTACGGGCCAACATATGCTCTCCCATATGTGGTCCATAAACTCCCGTGTGAACCTCTCTCATCACTTGATCGGCAGAGACATGGTCTAAGCACAATAATAACATCCGATCAGCTGATCGCCTATACAACGTCTCGCCACAAATCACAAATCGGGTGGCCAATTGTCTCAGTGCTCTCTTATCCTTGGCCATGGCGACCTCAGGATATACGCCAAGTCTCAGAAAGTGATATATGTCATGGTACTAGGGCAAACCATCGTCTATCTCCGTATCGTCAATCAAACAACAGTACGTAGGAGCAAATTTCAACTCAATCAACAATGGGCGAACAGTGACATCAGCAGAAATGTCAATCATGGAAGCTAGAGTAGCTAAGACATCAGCAAACTGGTTCTGCACTCTAGGCAGATGGGTATATCTCAAATCATCGAATCTCCCGACCAATAGCTCCAAATACGCATGGTAAGGCCTAAGCTTCACATCTCTAGTCTTCTACTCGCCCTGAATCTGTCTCAATACCAGATTGGAGTCACCAAACACCTCCATCTGTCTAATCCCGAGCTCTAGAGCCGTCTCTAATCCCATAATACAAGCCTCATACTCAACAATGTTGTTCGTGGCAGGATGTCGATCCGAGAATGCCAAACGAATAGATATGGGAATGTGATCGCCATGAGGGGATATCAACAAGACGCCTATCCTGTATCCAGAATGGTTGGCTGCACCATCAAAGTACATACGCCAACCTGATAAACTGGTCATAGTTGCGACATTCTCGTCTGGGAAGTCGTCATCAATGGCTATGCCATCAGAAACTAGTAAAGAAGCTAAGTGGTTTGCGATAATGCTCCCTCTAATGGACTTCTGAGTGACATAATGGATGTCAAACTCAGTCAGAAGTACCAACCATCTCATGAGGCGACCGACCAAGGCGGACCTGTCAAACAAATATCTTAGAGGATCTAGATGGGATATCAAATGCACTGAATACTCGGTCATGTAATGTCTCAATCGTCGAGTGGCCCAAACCAATGCCAAACAATAACGCTCAATCATAACATATCTCGTCTCGTAATCTAGCATCCTCTTATTCAGATAATAAATGGCTCGATCCTTGCCTGAATCATCGAGCTAAGCCAACATGCATCCCAAAGCCACGTCTGAGACGGATAGGTATAGGAGTAAAGGATGGCCTGGTGTAGGAGGCGGCAAGACTGGGGGTGACAACAAGTACTCTCGGATCCTCTCGAATGTGTGCTGATACTGATCATCCCAAACAGTAGGTTGACTCTTCCTCAAGAGTCGAAAAATGGACTCACAGATGTCTGTCAATCTGGCGATGAATCTACTGATATCCTAAAGTCTACCCAAAAAGCCTCTGACCTCTCTCTTTGTCCTCGGTGCAGGCATGTCCAGGATGACTTTGATCTTATCCGGATCTACCTCTATGCCTCTCTCACTGACCATATACCCCAAGACTTTCCCAGAAGTCACTCTGAAAGTGCACTTCTTGGGGTTTAGTCTCATTCTAAACTGTTGGATCCTCTCAAAGAACCTCTCCAGAGCTGCTAGGTGATCTGGTCTATCTCGGGATTTCACTATCATGTCGTCTACATAAACCTCGACATCCCGATGCATCATGTCATGGAAAAGGGTGGTCGCCACTCTTTGATAGGTGGCTCATGCGTTCTTCAATCTGAATGGCATGACTCTGTAGCAATAAGTACCCCACTCGGTAATGAAGGACGTCTTCTCCATGTCCTCTAGAGCCATCAAGATCTGACTATACTCGGAAAATCCGTCCATAAAGGACAACATTGAATGACCTGCCGTACTGTCAACTAGCATGTCAATGTGTGGAAGAGGAAAATCATCCTTAGGACTGACCTTGTTAAGATCTCGAAAATTAACATAGACTCTCACCTTGTCGTCCTTTTTGGGAACAAGGACGACATTGGCCAACCATTCCGGGTACTCGACCGCTGATAAGAATCCTACACTGAGCTGCTTCTGAATCTCTTCCTTAACATGCAAGCTCCAACGAGAATGCAAACATCTCAACTTCTGCTTAACCGGTCTGGCATGGGGCAGAAGTGGAAAACGATGTTGGACGATAGATGGATCAAGGCCTAGCATGTCCTCATAGGACCATGCGAAAACGCAGAAGTATGCTCTGAGCAACTGGATGAGGCTATCCCTCTCATTCCCAGATACATCTGATTCGATCTTCAACTCCCTAGGTTGATCTACTGTGCCGAAATCAACAATCTCTGTGTCCCTACAGTAGGTGAAACTCTCTCTTCAACGAGATTCGAATCAGAAACAGAAGACGAGTCATCATCTGAATCATGCTGCACAATCTCATCATCAATATCAAAAATCTGTGATGTGGGTGAAGATGGTATAGATAAAGCGATAACATGACAGACAGACAAATACTCAAAGATGCTCAAATCCATAGATGAAAAATCAGAAACATAATCATGACGGGAGACAAATCCCGATAAAACATCAAAGGAAAGAGGTGGGTCCACAAAGTCGGACGCTCCCTCAACTAGGCCAATAGGGCTATCAAACAAACCATCAACAACTATAACATCCTCAACGATCACCGGGGCGGGGGTGACCTGGATCTCCTCGACGATCTCGAGAACGGACACCTCGAAGAGATCAAATGGTGAAGCGAGCTCAGGCGGGACTATCTCCTCGATCTGGCTCAAGCTCATTGCGAGCATCTCGTCAACATACTCATCGCATAGTGCGGCTCCGTCTACTATGTCGCTGATCTCGACAAATGTCCCGTGATCATCGATCTCATCCGAGAAGTAGAGCGTCATAAGGCTCGTGCGATAGGGGAAAAAGGAGCGATCAACGCAGAAGTCGAAGGGCCAGGGGCTCCGTCACTCAATCGTAACTGTTGGACGAGGCGCTGAAGCTCGACTTCCTAGATGGTGCTAAGTCCTCCGATGATCCCGTCAGATGGTGCATGTGGCTCTGATGCCCTTACAGAGTAATCAGGTAGGCTCATGGTGTACGGGCGAACAGGATAATAAAATGGTGTATGAGTCAGTCGAGCCCTCACCTTCTCCTTGCGCAATCGCGCCATATAACGATAATCGGCCTCAGTGGGAATGAATCCGAGCCCGAATGGTACATCGTGGTCCGGAAATGCCATGAGCTCACTAGGCCCGTGCTGACGCCGCCCTAAACCCATGCCGGGGAGATAAGACATGCTTCGCATAATATCAAGCACCACCGTGCTGCTGTGCTGGTCGAAAGACATGGCTACAAAGTCTCGGTAGAAATCCTCCATCTCTAGAGTCTGTACCTCATCAAAGGTGAATCCGGTCAGAAAAAGATCATCATTAGCGTGACTAATCTCGAGTACGGGCTCGACCGAAATGAACATATCCCCTACACACTGCACCACGACAACCTGACCATCATGAATAAACTTCACCTTCTGATGAAGGAAAGAAGGAATGGCCCCAGCTCTATGGATCCATGGTCGGCCCAGAAGCAGGTTAAAGGATGTAGAAATCCTCAAAACCTGAAACATGACGACAAAAGTGGCTGGACCAATCAGTAGCTCGATCTCCAGTGTACCCATGACCTCTCTCCGAGTACTGTCATACGCGCGAACGGTCTGAGTGGAGGGACTGAAGTCAGAAGGAGCGTATTCGAGGGTAATGACAGTGGCAAGAGGATATACGTTCAGGGCAGAGCCATTGTCTAGAAGGACAGATGAGACTCGGCGGCCAGAACAGCCAATAGATATGTACGTAGGACGTGTGTGGTTCGAGCCCTCCGGTGGCAAATCATCGTCCGAGAATACGATGCATGTGGCTCGGCCGACCGTCATCATGTGAATCAATCCCTCATGGGAGGTGGTAGTCTTGACCCTGATCTAGCTTAAAGCTCGAATCAGAGCATCACGGTGAGTGCTCGAGGATGCCAACAGGCTCCAGATGGAAATACGAGCCTGAGTGCTCTGTAGCTATCTCAAGATCTCATCGTCCTCTACTCTGACCTCCTCGGGAGCAGATGTACCCTTAATTGGCCTAGCTGCCGCGGGAAGTGGCTATCGCATCACTCTACCTCCTCGGAGAATATACTGAACATCCAAAGTCTGAGAATCATCAACGTGTGGAGCCTGAACCCCCTCAACATCCGGGATCAAGATGAATGGCTCCTGGATGCTGTAATATGGCAAAATCAATGGCTCAACAGAGGCAGTCTGCACCGATGCCGCCTTAGGAACTAATAAAAAAGGAGTAGGCATCCGAGGCCTTAGAGTCACCCCACTCATCTCATAAATCACATCTGGCATGATGGGCTATGGGTCTGAATCGTCATCACTCAACATGTGGACATGGCCATCGATCTCACCGAAGTCCAAGAAATGAATACCACCGGTTGGTGGAGGGACTGCATGTGTGGTGTGGACAGGTAACGGGTTTGTGGTCACACTCGGCTGACCCAAGTGTACCAAACCCTGGTCGATCAAATCCTAGACGGCATGCCTCTAAGCGGTGCATCGATCGGTCTCGTGTCCAGGTCCCTGATGGTATGCATAGTGCAAATCCATCCTGAACTGAGGTGGAATCGGCTGAGGTGGCGGCCTAGGAGCGAGAGCAGTCAACGACCCTGCCTCTGTAAGCTTCCGAAGAGCCTGACTCAAAGGCATGCCTAACTGCGAGAACTGCCTATGTGTCCTCAAAGCAAATGAAGCAGAAGTCTGCTGAGCTTTGGGTCGGGGATAAGGCGCTATGGGTCTCACAGTGAACTGAGCAGCATAGCATGGCTGTCCTATGGCCGTATAGGAAACCGGGGGTCTCTCAATGCCCTGGGAGGCATAATAAGGCAAAGCCAAAGTCTGCGGCATGTATGTCTGATCATAAGCTGGATGAGGTGCCCGTGACCTGTATTGATGAGGTGCATAGGAAGAATGGGGCTCGAAAAGCTGTGGGCTCGGTTGATGGCGCCTGAGAAGCCTTTGACCAGAAAAACCAATGACGCTCACATCCACTGACCTTTGTCCTACAAAGGGCTTCTTCCCCTTAATATCACTAGGGGAAGAATCTGTCCACAATCCTCTCGAGATGCCGTCCTTGACATCGTATAAAGCCAGAACCAATGAACCAAAATCTGCGAACGGTACCCTGACCACGTGCCTGGCGATCCTGGGCTGTAAACTCCTCAAGACCATCTGTATCTGGTCTCTCTCTGAAGGTCTATCAATGATCTCGGTGATCTTCCTGCTCCAGCAGGAAATGAATGAAGAAACTGACTCATCTGATCTCTACCTAAGAGCCTCGAGCTCTCTCCTCGATACATCCACGACAGTGTTAAATGAAAACTGTCGTAGGAACTCTCGGGCCAGGTCGTCCCATGTCCGGTGTCATGAAGACTCTAAAGAAGCGAACCATCGCTGGGTTGTCCCACTCAGAGATAGTGGGAATAGAGTAATCATCTGAGACTCGTCCAAACCATGAGCCCTCATCACTGTGTTATAGAGTCTGAGGTGGAGGCGCAGACAACCAATGCCCGTATATCTCTCGATGTCTAGCATCATAAACTTAGCCGGGAAACTGGTTACCGGCATGCCCTCAAAATCATCCCAAACAATTGATCCATCTGACACTCTCATCTGCCTTATACACTGCTTGAGACGGTCTATACGCGCATGAGCATCATCAACGACAGTGGTCTGGACAACAACGGGCGGAGCGACCTCAAAATGCCCATGCAATACATAAGGCGAGGCCTGAGGCACCGTCGGCATAGGTGGTGGCGGTGGATGTGGCAGCAAATCATGAAGAGTCTCATCCTAGACCATGGGCGGTCTGCTCTGCTGGCTGCCAATCCCCTGCCTGAGGCTAGCTAAAGCCTCCTGTATGGAAGCCATGACGGTCGTAAACTGATCCACTGTAACAACCTGCAGATCCATACTCGATCTCTCGGAACACCAGACTAATCTCCCCTCTACTCTGACCCAAAGAGGCGTATCCAAACCGTGAACGAAGATCCGATCCTGAAAGCATGAAGAAATGAATAAGGACATGGCTCGTGGAAAACATGGCAGCAATAATAGTCTGAACGGAAACAAGCAAGGCATTCAAGTGAATATGGACGGTCTGACCATACTCAAACTCATACTGATCTCTATGCACTCTCAACTCGAGACTGAAGAAAGAATATCGGAATCCAAGTTATGACTACAGAGGCTCTGAAAGCCCTCAGATGCACCCACGTGTAGGGAGGGAGTCCTAATCGAAGGATCTGCGGCTCAACCTACAAGGTCAAGTGGCTCTAAATGGATATGGACGGACTTTAAAAGATCCCTAGTAGAAGCAATCATACCCTCCAGCAGTATGCAACCCTCTGCTCGCCTCCGAAGAGACGGGGTGCTTCCGTGCAAGGTGGTCATCACCTCCACACATGCACTACCTCGACATCCCAGGGGGCTTCCTATGGTGAAATCTCTCAAACTCTCAACTCTCAATGGTCAACTAGAGTGCACAGTGAACGGTATGGGTGCATCCGATAACCCTAAGAAGCTAAAACAGATAATGAAACACATTGGCCACACAAATATCCATGAAACCTAGCTCCGGGCTATACGAGTCTTCAATGATCGAACTCCAATCGACATCAAAGTGTCGCTCTCCTCCAGAATGCTCCTGTGCATCGATATAGCCCGTCGCTAGACCCTACTCCTAATCTCCGGCTCGGTCAGAGAGCAAGCACATAGAAGGTCTCACACTTGCAATCGTGAGAACCGGGATGAAAGGAATGACCGAAACCAAGAGAGTTGGAGGTAAGGGGATATATATGCGGCCCATAGAGACAGGCGACATGCAATCGCGTAGAAGGAGGACAGTCATGCAACATGCAATCAAGCAGAGTACATGATATATCAATCATGTCCACACAAAAGCTATGACGATCAGGACGAATAATGATACAAACATTATGCTTGAAAGATGATCAAGATAGTATGCAAGCCAGAGAAAACAACACAGCAAGTCAAACGATGTACAATAGTGAGTCCATGCATGTGAAGTGAGCAGAATAATAAGGAAGAAATAGAATCACTATACCAAGCAAAACAAGATGAGCAATCTATGATAATCGGCATGTCAATGTACCAAACTAATATAACAATGAAGCACAGAAAAAATGACATCCTAAGTCTCAATCAAAATAATCAATCATATCAATGTCTCAGCACAATATCCAAGCATGCATCGAAACTCCCAATGTGCAATCAAGAGACAGGTACTCACTGATCGACTCATCGAATGTCACGTTTGCTTCATCTTAAGTTCAAGTTTGACCCTCTACGATCCCCAGCGGAGTCGCCATTTTGTGGACCCCGTGTTTCGGCTTCATGCGTTTTCCACTCGATGGCAAGGTCGATTTTTGGATAAGAATGATTTTATTGATTAAGAAAAATGACTAGGAGTCGCCACTTATTTTATTTTTATTTTTAAAGGGTAAAAAAAATAAGAAAGAAAAACCCTAAGTGTGACTCCTTAGTTTGGAAAAGGTGGTTTGTGAAAAACTGGATCGGGTTCGGGGGTCAGGTTACTTATCGGGAATGTATGGTAAAGACTGTAGCACCTCTCTAAGTCCCTAAAGTCGGGTCTCTACTAATAAAATGAAGCTGACATGGCAATCAGTAGGAAAATCAATGGATACTTGAATTGATCATGCACATACGAGAATCAAAACACTCAATAAAGAACGATCGAAGTGGGAGTGGGGCATACCTTGGCATCAAACGATTAATGCGCTATCAAGAGAGCGGGTTAGTGCACAATTAAGAAATAATCTCATGCATGTTAGAGAGTAGGAGGTATGATAATCCAATCAAACAATCAATCAATCAATCAATCATAAAGTCACCCATGTTGGGCCCCCACCAAAGCCCGTTTATTTAGCATGACTTAATGTCAAAGATTCCATTATTTTGGAATTATGAAAAAATTATTCATGCTTATTGAAATCAAGAGGAGCAGAAGATCGTTTGAAAATCAGAGCGGAATTAAAACTATTCGAGAGAAAACTGGATTTTTGGAAATTTATTTGAAAAATTGGAATCTCGAAGATTGCTGGAAAATTGGAATTTTAGAGTTTATTTGAAGATCAGACTTTTAGAGATTAAAAATGAGAATGAGAATTTTAGAAATTAAATTTGAACGGGATTGGAATTTTGAAAATGATTTGAGAGTTCGGGATTTTAAACGGGTGGGTAAGTGGATGAGTGAATAAGTAAAGGAATGGAATAATAACAATGGTGAAATAATAAAGATTAAGTAAATAATTACAAAAGATGGAATTTTAGAGATTGAGGATGTGAATTTAGAGATTGAAAACTTAAGAATTTATTTAGAGATGAGATCTTTGGCATGCGAATAACTGAATAGGTAAATAGATGGGATAACGTTAATAACGAAAATAATCATTAAACGGCGGCATACGAACGGTGGAGCTTTTGAGATTGGAAATTAGATTTGGAAGTCGGGTTCTGAAGAATTAACCTTTAACTATTAGAATAAATAAATAAACATGAAATAATAATGCTAATTAATGAAAATAATATTTAAACGAAAAAAATGCGCGGTGGGATTTTTGAGATTGAAAATTAAATTAGGACGTTGGATTTTTGAAGAATTAGGCTTTGAATAAATAAATAAATAAGAGATACTAATTCTAATTAAAGAAAATAACATTTAGACGAATAGTGGAACTTTTAGGATTGAAAGTTAAATTATGACATTGGATTTTTTTTAAGGATTGGATTTTTAATAAATAAACTAATATAGGATAATAATACTAATTACCGAAAATAACACTTAAAACGAATAAAAAATAATAGTGGAATTTTTAGGGTTTGAAAATTAAGTTAGGACATCGGATTTCTGAAGGGTTGAATTTTAAATAAGTAAATAAATATGGGATACTAATTCTAATTAAAGAAAATGACATTTAGACGAATAGTGAAAAAATTAAAACATGGAATTTTTGAAGGATTAGACTTTAAATAACTAGATAAAAACGAGATTATAATTCTAATTGATGAAAATAAGATTTAAATGAATTATTGAAAAATTAAATTAAGGCATGGGATTTTTGAAGGATTAGACTTTAAATAAATAGGTAAATATGGGAGGGTAATTCTAATTGATGAAAATAAGATTTAAACGAATTGTGAAATTTTTAGAATTGTTAAAATTAAATTAAAACATGGAATTTTTGAAGGATTAGACTTTTAAATAACTAGATAAATACAGGATTATAATTCTAATTGATGAAAATAAGATTTAGATGAATTGTAGAATTTTTAGGATTGAAAGATTAAATTAAAACATGGAATTTTTGAAGGATTAGACTTTAAATAACTAGATAAATACGAGATTATAATTCTAATTGGTTAAAATAAGATTTAGATGAATTCTAGTATTTTTAGGATTGAAAAATTAAATTAAGACATAGGATTTTTGAAAAATTACTTAAGGACCTTTGTTTTGAAAATAGAATGTAAAGTTTAGAATGTAGTAAATTTAGCGAGACCAACATAAGTTAATTTATACAAAAATTTTCGTACATGGTGATTAGACATAATTAAAGGAGGGAAGATAAGATATGGATTATTTTAAATTTTGAAAAGGATATTCAACCTTAATACTTTGTCTTTTAATTGCCTTTAAGTTGAGCTAACTAAATTGGTAGAAATAAAATGAGATAACGAATAAAAGGGGATGAATAAATTAATTAATTATGGATATTAGAGGTTTTTTTTCTTTTTTTAACAAAAATTATTTAGAATTGGGCAGCCTAATAGGCTAACTCGAGGTGGACTTGGGCCAGGAAGATGGCTGACATGAGGCTCTTCACTCACACAAATGGGCCTGGGCTCCAACTCATGCCCACGTCCATCATCAATGGGCGAGCCCAGGGCTCCTTCCTCCACCACCGGCGACATGACGGAGAGGGAAGCAGCAGTAGCAACCCGACGGCATCCAGAAGACGTTGTCGCCGTATCTGATGACCGGCACAACTGTCCACCTGGCTGGAGTGGGTCAAGGCAAACCATGCTTGCGTCGGGGAAGAATCCGCTAGGGGTCTCGGGGTGCGACTGCTGCCGGCTTGATCGGTGGAGGGAAAATTGCAGGCCATGAACAATGGAGGATGGGGCTAGTGGTAAGACGACCTTCAGATGCTTCAATGGCGCGGTGAGTGAGCTCACCGTTCGGCGTAGCGACACCAAAGCGCGAGCTGGCTGTGCTTAACTGAAGCCTCTCCGTGAAGCATGCTGGAACTCGCCCAGGCATCGTCCCGAACAACGGCGATAATGCCGGGATCTCTGGCAAGAGATCACTTGCATCATCCAAACAGTGCATGAGGGTGTGCTCGGCGCATTGTGGTGGCAGCTTTGATAGCTTCAAGTAGCCTGATGATGGGAGATGGTTTGGCGGAGGTGATGGAGGTGGCAGCCAGTCCTGGGAATGGGTCGAAGGTAGAGGGCATGGGGGGATGGTTATGAGTGGTAGAGAATAGAGAGTTGACGCGTGATAGGTGCATTAGGGTGAGAAGAATGGAAGGATGGAGGTGGCCGGGTGCATGTGGGGATGAGATAGCTAAAAGAAACAAAAATAAAAACAGAGCAAGGATGAGAGATTTAAAGAACTATATGGCAAAACCACGTTCAATGAGTGATGAACGGGTTGCCAACTGGTGGGACAAGTTAAGAGCCCATGATTTAATCATCAAACATCCAATCCAACCCAAGAAAATACAGTCACTTATAGAAGAGAGTCTGGAGTATCAGGGAGAAAAAAAAAAAAAAAAAAAACAGAGCATATTACCCACAATAATCATGCTACATCCAAGCAAACCTATGACCCTTGATGTCCACAGCAAACAACAAAACAATATATATAAATTGGCAAGTGGTGAAGCAGGCGTTCGAAAACGAATGCTTACCAAGCTCAAGGTGGCGCCGCCTTCTCTGTTTTTTTCCTTTGCCACTGCTTGCTTCTCTCCCTTCCTTGGCAAGCCCCTGTTTTTCTATCTTCCTTGGCAATCCCCTACTTGTCCTACTGTTCTTCCATCAGCAGACATGGCCTCCTCAACCACCAACTGACCATCCATGCCCTTTGTCGTGTCTATGAAGCTGCTCTCCTTTCAGAAAGGGGTCCCCCCATCCTACCAAAAAAGAAAACTCCCTCTCTCTCGGGTGGTCCTAGCTAAATCCAAAATAAATAAAAAAAAACA